>NC_066309.1:6524134-6834807 GCF_905404315.1 Leptidea sinapis | reverse complement strand
CGAAACGGCTTGACCGATTCTCATGAAATTTTGAGTGCATAGTGGGTAGGTCTGAGGATTGGACAACATCTATTTTTCATCCCACTAAATGTAAGGGTGGTCCACGCCAATTTTTTTTTAATTTTTTTGACATTTTTCTTAAATTTGTATGATTATGAGCCAACATTAAAAAATACATACAACTTAAAATTTTCAACCATCTACGAACAACAGTTTCTTTTCTATCGCGATTTTATTATCGGCAATACAACGTTTGCTGGGTCTAGTATACTATAAGACATAACATTTCAGAAAAAAAAAAATCAACTTCAAGGCAAGTAAAATTTTAAGTATTCTAAAGTAAATGCTAAGTAAAACATAAAAAACGAAATTTTATTTTAACCATCCTTATTAATAATTTTAATAATATTTTCTACCACTTCACATTACTGTAAGTCGCATAAAAAGACTTCAATACAAAAACATACAGTCGAATTAATAATATTAATAAATGTTTATTGCAGGCATAAAATCAAATACCACAATATTTTGTACAAATACAAAAATAGCATACAAATTAATAATAATTTTTTTTTACATTTATTTAATTCAATCACATAAAAGTGAAAAGAAAACAGCTTTGTGTGCAAAGATATTTTCGAGAGCCAATGAGCTGTCATTGGACTACGAGAGATACGCAATCTTTCCCAGAAGGAAGATATAATATGAGCTCTGATAACAGCACTGACATCGATGCTCAACGCGCTGCAGTACTTCGGAAACTTCATATGAATGCGATATGCAATCATTATACGAGGGCGGCACTGAAAATTTCGGGAATCAAGGAAGTGACACAACATTACTATTTAAAAATGTATTTATTGCTTTTCGAAGTATTCTCCGCGAAACTTGACACATTTTTCCATACGATGGAACCAATCATTGAAGCAACCATTCCATTCGGAAATTGGGGTCTCCAAAATGGCCGTTTTGTAGGCGTCCACAGCTTCTTCAGGTGATGAAAATCTCTGACCACGCAATTTATTCTTTATTTTAGGGAACGTATAGAAATCATTAAGCTGGTATTCGATTTTTAAAACCAAGGGGTTTTCAATTAAAAAGATTTAATATGACAGGAACAGTGGAGATATTCCATTCCCGATACTTTTAGTACAGCCTATGTATTGCTTCCTTATGGTGCTGAGGGAATTAATAACTCCCTCCTTTTTTTCAAGTCAATAGAAAATATATGGCAATTAGTTTCACCATAAACCAAAATATAATTGAAACAATATTTACTCTCAAAGTTCATACTTACCTATATAGAGATAACAATATTATTTTAGGAATATCGCCTTATGTGTTGTGAATAGCTCTCTCTATTTGACTGTAATAACTCTCCCATTAAAATTGACCTTAAAAAACCCACCTCCTTACTATTTTTATGTAATCTAATACCTAAATATTTGATTTCTGTGTGTGTGTCCTTTAAAGGCCGGCAACGCTCCTGTGATTCCTCTGGTGGTGCAAGAGATTATGGGCGGCGGTGATAACTTAACAAAAAGTGAGCCGTCCGCTCGTTTATCCTCCTATTCCATAAAAAAAAAACAACTCGATTTGATTTAACTATGGTCCATTCGTCACAAATTTTATTGTGATTTGATTTGATTTATACCAACTCAATTTGCTTATCACCTGACTTAGACCAATTCGGTGGTACTATTCTCATCAGAATCCTTAAAGTGTGGTTGGTTAATTTTTCTTCAATAGGTTCTCCGTTGACGACACACAAATCTATTTTATTATAATGGATTAACATTTAATATTATATCGAAATATGACACATGTTACAGTCATGAATATTAACAATACGATCATCTGATACGAGGCAATGTTTTAGTTCGATATTAAGTTGTGTGTTGTTAAATAGTATTTCGTTAATTACAAGAGCATGGTTGGATAAATTCTGCCAAATATATATCAATGTTAATACATTAGCAGATGCAATACGTTTTAACTATATATTATGTAATTGTTAAACCGTTGTTTATCATAACGTTTATCATTATTTGGATGGAAATTTCAAAAACATGATGAGTAGGATGAAAGTTGCAATGTGAGTGGTTACAACATATTTTATAATGTATTGCCACAAGACCTATTTCTTGCTGCTTTTGACGGGACTTGACTATCACATTGGGAGATAAATATCTATATATATATAAAAGAAAGTCGTGTTAGTTACACTATTTATAACTCAAGAACGGCTTTACCGATATGGCTGAAAATTGGTGAGGAGGTAGCTTAGAGCCAGGAGACGGACATAGGATATAATAAGTCATAAAATATCAAAAAAATTACGAAATAATATTATTATAAAAAAAAATCTGATAAATTTTGTATGGATTGACATTTTGATGACATCTCGAGAGTAGAAAGAATTCAATAAAGTTTTTTGTTAGTTTCACGCTACATGAGTTATAAAATACAACTGACAGTGCACGTAATGTTATTCAAGTTGACCGGTTGGTGTGTTTGTTTAGAGTTTCATTAGCTTATTGTGCCGATATTATCATGAACAATGTCACGACCTCTTGGTCTGATCAAATTATTCCCGACAAAGACGTAATGCAACTAGGATTCGAAATATTGCGAATGAAAGGACTGAAGAAGAACAAGAAATTGCAGGTGAAAAGAATCGCGTTAGTATGGATCGTCTTCGTGCTATAAATCACAAGAGCAAAGCGTAGCAGCCCGTAATACGAAATCGTCCAGTAAAACCTCAGAGATCAACAACTTATAGATAATTTTCGACGCACAAGAAGAAGTTTATGAAGTACTGATTTGAATCGGGCAGCGTTTCGATACGATTGCAGTACTTATACTGTACTGTAGTACTGCTTGCATACTAGCTTTCGCATTGGGCCGATGGACGTTGTTTGCGAGTATTCTGCGGAGAAACGCAAGAATTGTGCTGCCATGTTCTAGAAAACACTCAAAAATATAATGTTTGTTTCCAAATGACCTCATTTGGGGCAGACATCTAAGAAGGAGGATTTAATCCGACATTCAAGGTATTTATTTATTTAAATATACAACATATATATATATATTATAATCATAATATACACAATACAGTAAAAGAATAACATACGTACTATACTTATTTCTATGTATTGTGTATGCTAATTCTAAAATAAGTGTTTATAAATCAGTAATACGGGTTTTGCTTTAGATATTGTAGATATTAGGACAGATTCACCATCGTATTGGATCACTCCAACTACTTATATGAACATTTTACATGACGAGTTAGCCCGCAAATCTTTAATTTCCGATCCGTCTCGCATTCGCCCTGACCATTCAAATCTTAAGGCCAATCCTTGGAAGTTTGTGATATGAATTAAGACAATCCATTTCCGAAGTTCAATCTATATATATATAAGAGATTTCCACGTATATAGTCACTCATCACGATATCTCTGGAACCACTATAGCTCAAGACTTGGTAGGAATATTCTTTCCACCGAGTAGAGGTCAGCTAAGATTATCGGATTTTCCAAAATTCCATCCGCAAGAGTTTTTTTTATTATGAACAGAACAACGTCTGTCGGGTCAGCTAGTACTTAGTAAATTTTGGTTCTGTTTGGTTCCGAGACACTTTGCCCATGGGGCCCAGAGGAGCGGAAAGCATACAAAGATCTATCTAGCATTATAGTTAGTTTATCTGAGTATCTGGTTCTATCTTTATTATACCTTTTGACATTCATAAGTGTAATTTTATTGACCTAAATGAAGAAAGGGATTTTAATTTACAATTTTGACAAATGGCACCCTGAGAGAGAAGAAATAGCGTAAGAAACTCTCTCAGTATTCTTTGTCATGCTGTTTAAACATGGAACAATTTATTTAATATATGATTGAATTTAGCTATGTAATAATATAATTATAATCTAGTCTTGAGTCTGATGGCTAAGATTATATATAAGACTTTTAGAACTTGTAAGAAGGTGAATAGTAAGATTATCAGAGATTTTTTAAGTTTTTTATTTATTTACAAGTCTTTACATTTATACTAAAAACTACCACTTAGCCCAACTTCTTCTAGTACCTAGGTAACACTGAAAACGTTTAGAAAATGTAAAACAGCTTAATGTAGAAAGTTGCCAATACTTTTATTGTTTTTCGAAGTTATCTCCGTTCCTTTCTACACATCGTAGCATTCGATGGAACCACTGAGAAAAGTAGTGGGCCCATTATGGCATTTTCGTACGCTTTCACCGCATCTTCAGGGCACGTAAAGCGAATACCTCGAATTTTATCTTTAGTTCTTGGGAATAAATAAAAGTCGCAGGGCGCCAGGTACAGGACTGTATGGCGGATGACTGATTATCTCGACACCTGCCATAGTCAAATATGCAACAGTCCGTTTTGCGGAGTGCGCTGAAGCATTGTCGTGGTGAAGGAGTATCCTATTTCGAAGGCGCTGCTCTCGATTTTTTTCCAAGACAACAGGCAAGCAGCGTTTGACATACCAGTTCGCAGTAGCTGTCCTTCCATCTTCTAGCACAACTGTCGCGAAATGAACTTTCCGACCAAAGAATGAGGCAATCATCTTTTTTCCTTGACTTCTTCCTTTCTTTACTTTAGTTGGCCGAAGTTCGAAAGGAAACACCCACTGAGCTGATTGTCTTTTGGTTTCGGGTTCGTAGCTAAATATCCAGCTTTCATCACCTGTGACGATGTCAAATACAGCATTTGAGTCACCGCCGTTGAACTTATCTAGTATTCGGCGACACCAGTCCATGCGAAGGTGTTTCTAGTCGTCGGTTAAAGTATGGGGAATCCATCTGGTACAAAGCTTCCTGACGCCTAAATGTTCATGTAATATTTTTTGACCTTGACTCACACCAATGCATAGGCTTGCCCGTATCTGCTGATAGGTCACACTCTTATCTTACTCTATCATGCGTCGCACAGCACTGATGTTATCTTCAGTAGTCGCTGTAAAGGACGTCCCTCACGCGGATCATCATTGAGATTGCTAAGTCCACGCTTTAACTCGTTAAACCAATTGTAAACAGTGGAACGAGATTGGGCTTTATTAAAAAATACTAATCGCAGCCTATCATAGCTTTGTTGTTGAGTAAGCCCACAACGAAAGTCGTAATAAATCATTGACCGAAAATTTTCTCGTGTAACAAGAGTATTAGATTTGCCGCCAATTCACAAAAAAAAAAACAAATGACAAATGAATGCAATATACTACATTACGTTACCAAAGAGTTCTAAAATTGAAATTCAAAAAAAGTTTTCATTAGCAATGTTTCTAAAGGGCCAGTTCTAAACATTTTTAGTGTTACCCACGTACCCACTGTAATAAATACATATAACATGGCATTTTAAAGTTTTTAAAGGCCAGCAACCCATCACTTGACCCCTGGTTTTACGGATGTCTATGGGCTGCCTCACCAATCCCCCTCACGTGACCCTCGTGCCCATTTACCCGTATTGTACAAAAAATACAAAATATTATATTCTGTGCGATGGTATCCCCATAACAGCTGTGATAGACATAATGTAGATATTATATACAATTTTAGCAATAAATATATTGTCTTAATTTATATCTAAGTACTTTGAGCTTTCTAATTATAGTAACTAAAGCCCAGTGGGAATTAAAAGCCCCTTAGAATTTAAGAAGAATAAAACTTGTTAGGAAGTTTCCTTTAATCCTGGCTACAAATGGCACACCCCACTAGCGACTTGTCCGATCGGAAACGATACGGGATTTATTTTTAGAACTACTGCCGAAAAAATCCTAACGACAATATAGTTGTTCGAAATAATAAATATTCTTTGGCATTCAAGGAAATATTTGGGCTTAGTATATTTACTTTCGAGTAAATGTAGCATGTGTCTAACCACGGCCATTATTTCCCCGTAACGATCTTCTACGTGAGCAAGATAAGTGGAAGTTTTCTGCGAGTAATGTTCGAACCTGTTTATCTGACGCACGCAATTCTAATTCTTATCAAATCTGAGTAATTTATGGTTATCACTTTAAACTGCAAAACTTTGAAGGTAGGTAATCGCATCATTTACATTTAGACTAATGAGTACTGACTCATGGCATAGAAATTTAAAAGAATTGATATAAAACGTTTGTGTGGGAAAGGTTATTATAACATAAATGAATTTCTTAATGATATCACAGACTGGGAATGAAGCGGATACCCTCAGGCTCTTTATTTATAAATGTTAATTGTGTGATAATACATCGTAATCCATGTTGTTATAAAAAAGCCCGCTGAGTTTCTTGCGCTCGTTCTTCTCAGGTCTAAGGCAGTCTATTTTGAATGAGTGATAGTTTTTGACGTTCAATAAGTGATTTTGAATAAAAAAAAATTGAATTTGAATAAAATTAGAGTTGTTGAAATTTTTTTCATAAGCAAAACATAGTTCCATTCTCCACACATTTAAAATATTGATGTTATATGAATTTTATATAATTTATAAGGGTTTCGTATGTCGTAGTGAAAGAAGATTTATAGAATTACGTCACAGAATCCAAGTTTAAGGAAGTTAAGTTGGCTTTAAGATAAATTATTTTATTTTTATATTTCTTTTTTTTACTTAATTAAAAGCATGTCGTTTAAAGGTATGTATGAATGGTAGGTATGCATGTTTAAATTTTTAAAATTATCACTTATGTCTGTCTATAAATAATTTAAAAATTTCGAAAATACGAACAATTCTGATGTTTAGTTGGAACTGCCTAAAGTAGCCAAGTTTCGATCTATCCCTCTTTTCAGAAGCTTGACGTTTAGAAAGGGGACGTCAAATAAGTTTTACGCTTTCCGAAGAGCATTTGTGCGGTCGCATTAGCAGTTTAATTGATAGTATTGGGGCGTAAATTGCTGTCACGTGTAATGGTTGTTCGGAAATACTGAAATTTATCACTTACTGGAGACTGAATTTACCAATGACTTAAGATCCTGATTGTTTCGGTGAATGATATACTTCTTTTTATGTTCGTTACATTAACGAAACTATTGCTGATATTTTTTTAAATACCCTGTAAGTAAAAGTAAATGTTTCCCTTTTTTAATCAAACGAATAACTTATTCCGCATTTATTTTATTTAAAGTACTGTTGGGCTTTTTCGATATATCCAATCTTATAATGTTTTTATTATATTAGAATTTTAAATGGAAATTATTTATCTTATTACAATATTTTCTTGTTGAATTTTCGTACCTCCGTTAAATTTAATTGGTTACTCCGTTAAACTCCGTTAAATCTATTTTGCTCCTGTATTATTACTAAGTTTATTCTTCAGCTTTCTAAATCCTAGCAGAAATAAAATAAATATTTTGGACAAACGATTACATTAATACTACAAGGTAATAAAAAAGCATTATGAAAAGAAAATATGTTAAAGCTTTATGATATCTTAGAGGTACGAACATCAATTTTGAATTGACTACATAGTTAGAAAATGTATTTAAAGTTGAACGATCTATATATTATTGGTTTCAAGTAGTGAGTATATGTATCGATTTTCAGGAAATAAACACATTAAAAAAGTGAAATAAAAGAGTAAAAACGTACCCAATTATGAAAGTTTGGATACCTCTGTCTACGGCAATTTTCATTATTCCTGCTCGCATTCATGTTACCTACCGAGGCGCGTGGGCGGCTGGCTGTCGGGGTGACAAACAACGAAAATTTTGTTCATTTCATTCAGTTTCATTCATTATTATATCCAATTGCTTAGCGTCTCTCAACCGCAGGTTTTGCTCGACGTGACCGCTACCTAGTCTGCAACGTTTCACGACTTTGTAGCACCTTCGTGTCAGTCATAATCGTATCGAATACTGTAACGATCCGGGCTCTCATTTCCTCCACAGTGTGATAAATTTTTCGGAACACATATTCTTTAACTTGTCCCCAAAGGTAAAATGAGATCGCGGCGGCCAAGGAACACCACCTCACCCGATCCCTCGATCATACTCTTCTTGGAGATCCCGAAAGGCGCCCGAAAAATGTGGTGCTACGTTATTTTACGTTTATTCATAATGGTCCCCTTACTTTAAACAGCCGCTAAGGAGTGTTTTTTCTCATTCTGACTTAGGTCAATAGAAGAAGACAGAGTGAGAATAAGCAATGCTTTAAGTTAGCAGACTATTATGAATAAGGGGGTTAGTGTTAAACCGACCCGTACTATACTGTCGATCGTGATGACACTGGAAAGCATTGCGAGACAGCAACTTCAATGCGAGCGGAAGTTCTTCACTAGTTAGTAGTTACAATTATTGCACCCTAGATACATGTTAAAATACTCTTCGTTCGAGTACACGACGTACAAAAACTTACAAACTATAACTTACTAACGCAAATCACGCAATTGACGCGAGAAAATTTATTGAAGTAGGCGTTACTTTGCGGAAATCCATAATTATATAATTGATTTGAGTCCTCTTTAGTGTTAATTCCGCAAATATTTGTCTTTAAACAATTATTTTCTTTAAACAATTCGACACGTGTTTCTCCTCTGCACGAGGCATCTTCAGGACGTGTTGTTTCGCCAAAATCTGGCTCAAATATTTTGTAAAATTAACGCGAGTGCCACCGCAATCATTAAATACGAAATATTCTTTTTACTCTAGCATTTAATCTACAGGTTTTTGTTTTCTATTTTTTTTAGTAGTGTCTTCGCATTCATCTTCATACCCGTGTCAATGATAGTATAGGGTTTTTTTAACACAGTGTATATAAAAAAGACATCCTTATGTAACTTAGGATAGCCACAAGTTAGGATATCATTCCCACCATCTGGATGTGTGGCGGTCTTCCACAGTGCGGTTTTCAAGGAGCGTTCTCCCACGTACCTACTACTAAGCTGTGGAACGATACGACATGAGTACCTTCAAAAAAACCGCGTACACCTTCCTTAAAGGCCGGCAACGCTCCTGTGATTCCTCTGGTGTTGCAAGAGATTGTGGGCGGCGGTGATCACTTAACAACAGGTGACCCGTACGCTCATTTGTCCTCCTATTCCATAAAAAAAACTTATTGGTGACACATAAAAATCGGTTCACTCAAATTTGAATCACTAATTGAACGTCAAATACTACCAGGAAGCGAAAGAATTGGGAAACATACGACAATTAAGATCGAAGACCTTCGATTTAAAAATAATAATGAAGAAAATGATTTGCTAATCGATAGATATACTGTCATAATATACAGATATTACTTTCTTGAAGTAAATAAAAAGTCAACATTTGCGCAGTGGATAAATTGAGTACCTTATTTCCCTCAACTTTCCAAGATTTCAACTTGTTACGAAGCCTCAGGACTTCAGAAACGGCACCTGGCGAACTCTTTAAAGGAAAAATAACTTTTATTAAGTTATTCTTTTCAGAGTTTTCAACCCGTCGCAAGGCAAGCGCCCATAAAATGCTCAATTATTATATAAAATGCTTCGTTTATACTTGCTAATTGTATTCTTATTTAAAAATTGTGTTATATATTCTGCTGTTGCGCAGTTACTTTACAATTATCAGTGTTACAGAATTATGGTTGTATATTTTTGATAGATTGTTAAGTTTTTTTTTATGTAATAAGAGATGAGACGCGCAGAATTCAGCTGATGGTAATTGATACATACTGAGTGGCACTACAATTGCGCTCGTCTCCTTGAGACATAAGATGTTAAGTGTCATTTGCCCAGTAATTTCACTAGCTAGGGCGCCCTTTAGTCTAAAACACAATAATGCTTACACATTACTACTTCAGGTAGGTTTTGGCAGAAATAGGCGCCATTGTGGTACCCATAATCTAGCCGGAATCCTCTGCAAACGAGGCTCCCACTGGTGAACCATCTGCAATGTATGTGGTAAAATGATCTGCATTTTTTTTTAATGTATATAATGAAGGTCAGGAACCTGTTATTAAGTTGCATCATCTGTCCTTATAGTGACACTAAATATGTCTTATGTGCTTGTAATGGATGTTGCAATCGCATATGAGTCACATTATAACAAGAATCTCAGGGAATTAATTACTCAACTAAATCACTGTGAAGTTTAATTATTAAAAAACTCAATTAGATAACATTTAGTGAATGTTTGTACCAGTATTAGAAAACTATTTGGAACTACTTTAATAGCCCAACAACGCATGACAAACATTTGGTTGTAGATGGAGCTTATAACTTTACTACGAGTACAAAATATAATGATAGAAGTAAGCATAATAAATACAATTTATTAAAACATTTGTATATATGTAAGCATGTTGAACATAAAGAAAATGGATAAAATACGACACACAAAGATAAGAGGCATCACCAAAGCTACAAACGCTTTGACCTTCGCCCAAAAGCGGAAATGGCAATGGGCTGGACATGAAGCGAGAATGGCTGATAGAAGGTGGACCATAAGAGTTACCCAGTGGAAAGGTCCTTCAGGCAAGAGGAGAAGGGGAAAACCCTTAGCCCGCTGGGAAGATGATCTGAAAAGATTAGCTGGCATAGACTGGTGCTCCATAGCACAAGACCGACAAGAATGGGCATCTTTGGAGGAGGCCTTTATTCATACAGGGGTTCTTGTTAACCCATAAATTATTTATATTATATTTTAATTTAATCTTACACATTACTAAAAAAAATTAACCAAAACTAAATTACAAATACAATGTAAATTGGTGTTTACTTAAAAAAAAAACTATTGTTATATTATTATATATCATAGATAAATATAAATATAATATTTGAGTATTACAGAAAATATACATTTTTCCCTGTAAAAATCCTCTTTTAAAATGTGCTAATTCCATAAAAAGTAAACACCAAGCCATATTACGTTATAATTTGGAAGTTTAATTGTCTTTAAAATGCATTATTTACACAATTTGTTGTTTTTAAAGTTATAACCCTCACTACTTGGATACATTACACGAATAAAATTTGAAAACAAACTCGCGTTCTTTCATGTTCCGTGCGACTTCTAACTGTGCCAACCATTCGAGTGACGTATCGTTGATAAAATCTTGTATGCTTTTTCAACTCTCAGTTTGTGGCTTCGTGAGAAATAAATGCAAATTTCATTATGATAAGGCATAGTATATGGGCATGGTAGCTTGGACTTTTTTAAAATGTGCTAATTTTTTACAAACTTTTACCCATGTATCATTAACCATAACTCTTACACACCCAGATAAAGCAGTTCGTTATTGTCTTTTCATCTGACTTACTTCATAAATATCAATATGCTAAATAGCTTATACCTTTCCTCGTGAATCAGCCTTCATACACAATAACAGTTATGGAAAGCAGGCTGGAAGTTTTATACATTCAAACAAACTCTTTACCAGTGGGTGGCTCCATTGCACAGGATGCCGGCTAGATTATGAGTAACATAACGGCGCCTATTTCTGCCGTGAAGGAGTAATGTGTAAACACAACTGTGTTTCGGTCTAAAGGGCGCCGTAGCTAGTGAAATTTTTGAGCTAATGAGATTTAACATCTTATGTCTCAAGGTTTCGAGCGCAGTTGTAGTGCTGCTCAGTATTTTTGGGTATTTCAAGAATCCTGAGCGGCACTGCATTAATGCAGGGCGCATCAATTACCATCAGCTGAACGTCCTGCTAGTCTCGTCCCTTATTGTCATAAAAAAAACACTTCTGTTATAATCTAACGTTTTTTTTGGAAGACAAGGTATAGGTCACCTGATGTTAAGTGATCACCGCCGCCCACATTCTCTTGTGACATCAGAGGAGAGTTGTCACTGCTGTGATTCCTGGAAAGGTGGACGCGCTTATTTTGTCGGAACCCATGTCGTACAGACCCGGGAACACTGCACAAGGAAGCTCATTCCACAGCTTAGTGGTATACGTGGAAGAAAGTTCCTAAGTTGCAAAAAGACCATACTGTAGACTAACGGCCCACATCCAGATGGTGGAGACAATATCCTATTTTGTAGCGTGTCGAAAGTGGAATTTGGCGGCAGGAATCGGGTCAATCAGATTTCGGATAATTCCCCGTGATAAATGCGGTAGAAGACACAAAATGAAGCAATGTCTCGATCCCCGACAATTCGAGCAGCTCTACGTTGCACGCGGTCAAATGGTTCGAGCTGATATTGGGATGTGCCTGACCAGAGATGACAGCAATACTCAATATATGGCCACTTCTGCGCTTTGTAGAGCACTAGAATGTGGGCTGGCTTGAAGTATTACCGTGCTCTATTTATGACGCCTAGCTTCTTCGATGCCAGTTTGGCTATGCCTTCCATATGATCGCGTACAAAGAGATATAGAACCTACATACTTTCCCTAAGTATAAAATCATTCAGTCTAATATACTTTATATTTTAAAATGAGAAATTTCACATTTTTACTTATTTTATAGTAGTTGACCCGACAGACGTTGTTCTGTATATAATAAATAAAAAAATGTTTTTTTATTAATTTGTCAATAATATATCATAACATCAAGAATAATTTTGTAAAATATGCTACCTGTTGTTATAATGAGATTGTTTCATAGCAGAACTGTCAAACCGTGCGTCAATAAATGCTGTCATAGAAAATATGTCCATACAAAACAAATATCGGCGACCGACCGGGGACACATCAAAGGAAAAACAAAATTGTTTTTTTTTTATTTAATTCCGAAAACTTTCATATTTATTCACCTTTTTAATCTTCCCTGGACTTCCCCAAATAATTCAAGACCGAAGTTAGCCAAATCGGTCCAGCCGTTCTCGAGTTTTAGCGAGACTAACGAACAGTAATTCATTTTTATATATATAGATAATCAACCAGACTTTAATTGAATGTGCTGTCTGATGTCAATTATAGTGTGACGTCTTTCTAAGGAGCACGTTGCTTGGTGTTAATGAGTCTATGTCACGTCTTTTACTGTCCCATAATTAAGAGTAAAAAGTTAAAACTTCTCAAGGATAAAATTGAATATTTTATTATATTATCAAATGTTATTTAATACATTGCAAAAGTTGAAAAACAAGCAAAAAATGAGGTAATTCTTGATAGGCCTTCTAAAAATATGAGCGATGTCTCATTCGAATAAGACTGCCATGAAGAAAAATGTATTAGCACATAAAATAACATAGATGAAAAACAGAAGGCATTTAGTTTTTTGTTAATAACTCAAAAAATATTCACATTTCAGGAACTTAAATTCCTCTGAATTAGATCCTTGAAGAGAAGCAATTTATAATATGTGTTTTTATATATAAACACACTATTTGTAGTAGGTTTTGATTATTGAAAATTATTTTCTAATTTTTAGTTTTGGTTTCTATTAAGGCGTTTTGTTATAGTTTTATTACTTTTTTTTTTCATTTTAATAAAACTTTAAAAATTCCAATAAAACGAAGATTGAGTTGTCTTTGAGCTAGTAAACGACTCATTAAAACAAAACTGGAACAATAATTGATGTTTTTACAGAAGGCATTGCATTCCGTCTGTTGGTTGCCAGTTAACTACCCTGATAGAAAATACTTAGCTCAGAGTTTCAATTATGAGTAACGCAATCAGTTGAGAGGAAAATTGTTTTCAAGGAAAAATCAACTCTATCAAAGAAATTACCGAGTTTGTTCGAAACCGCGACGTTGGAGAGCCGTAAGTAATAGTTGAAATCTTTTTTTTATGGAAATGGAGGACAAACGAGTGTACGGGTCACCTGGTGTAAAGTGATCACCGCTGCCCACATTCTCTTGGAACACCAGAGCAATCTCAGGAGCGTTACCAGCCTTTAAGGAAGGTGTACGCACTTTTTTTGAAGGCACCCATGTCGTATCGTCCCGAAAAAACCGCACAAACAACCTCATTCCACAGCTTTGTAGTACGTGGAAGAAGGCTCCTTGAGAACCGCACTGTGGAGGACCACCACTTTTTAATAACTTACAACAAAAGAGTCTAAAAAAATTATTCAAAACTTTTTTACTATAATTTGAAAACATCTTTAACATCAATCCTCGTTACAGAAGGACCAATCTGAACTTCTTGATTTTTGCAAGATTTTTGAAACAAAACCTTACTGATTGGTTGTGTTTATTTACTGGAAATTTTTTTATCCAATAAATATCTTGTATTCAATAGTAAGCCTTGAGAAATGGTATACTGATTATGAATCTTATATTGTTTTATATATTGACTGTATGAAGTTCATACAATAAATATAAGTTGTAGAAGAAGAACTGGATATTCTTTCTTTTGGGAATCTAATAAAATGACAAAACAAAATAGATGTAAGCAATTTGTTATTTTTAAAAGTGGTAACCCTGACTTCTGGGATTAATTACACAAATTAAATTTTATAAACAAAATTTATTAACGATGCGGGACTAGAATTAGTGACCTCACGAGTACCGTGCAAGTGCTCTTCCTCTGAGCCAATCGATCGAGTGACGTATCGTTCATAAAATTTGTTTAAAAATTTAATTTGTAAAAGAGATGCATTCAATTAAATGAAGTAAAGAATAATATTCATATAACAATAATAGTAAACGTCACAGTAGTAGGACAATTATCATAATAAAAAGTAATTCAGTGCTTATCGTACAATATAGGTATCTTGAGCGTAGCAAAGGACCCTAGACCTAACTCCCGTAACGTAGAGAGAGTTTAATTTTAACTCGTCAACAAAGCGAGGGAGTTATTTAGAGTCCTGAGTGAAGAAAGTGACTCGAGCCATACAAGACTAGGTTTTAGACAGGTTTTATACCAGGGATATCAAACAGCAGCATTGCGATGTAATAAAAGGAAATGTTTTAAAACACCGAAAGCTTTAAGGCTTTTTTTTTTTGGTTATGTTGGTAGTTGATCATCAATAATATCACAGTAGACATTATGTACCACTATGGAAACTAAGCCTTATTGATAAAATACTTACCTACATGTGCGTACATTCCATAGAAGCAATAGGGTTGTCAAATTTTCTGACCGACTTTCAAAGAAGAGGAGGCTGTTCCTTATGGGGCGTTGCAGAGTGTAAAATAGTAAAAAGCGTATTTTTTTTTATCTATAGTGTATGTGTGATGCTATACAGTGAATAATGCAATATTATAGTTTGCATGATGACTGTTATTTTTAAATAAAATTTTATTTAATGTTTTTCGTGGATTTTTTTTTAATTTACGTTTAAATATTTTATTTAAAATATTGACGAGAATCTTTGAAATATGTGTTTTTAAACATTGTCCGTTGAAATTTCACTTCTACCACAGCAGCCCATACAGCCACGATCACAAGTCTTAATAATAACTAAGTAAAGCAACATAACACTATCATACAGAACTCACGTCACATTTGTATTTTTTTTATGAAAATAATAATTAATCATTCACAAAAATCACTAATCGCATCTGCACTAGTAAAAGCGGAAATAAGTCTTTACCCTATTTTTCATTAAACAAACGCTTAATCCTTTCATACATAATGTAATCTTTTTGCATTGAAATTATAGTAAATCAAATTGTTCGCATTTGTACCTATTTAGCACAAATTATCGAACCGTGCCGTTGTAATTAATTAATACGATTAAGCTACAAGCAAAATATTGCCTCGTTCTAGCTATACATAGTTTTAGCAACATACATAAAATGTAATAAAAACATTTAAATTGATAACGTCTTAAAATTATTCGATTATTGAAATTAAATAACCATTTCTATTCTTGATAATGTAATTAATGTATGTTCATAGGCACATAAGTGAATTTGCCAAAAACTGTCATAACCATAATGTTAAAACCAGGAACAGACATAAGCTTATAATGCCTACTTCTCGACTTAGTCGAGTCAGCAAGTCTTTTGTGGGGCGATGTATATGCTTTTACAACAGGATCCCAGAAAATGTTCAAAGCAAAAGTATTACGTTATTCAAATTGTTAAAAAACGTTTGTGTGGTAAAGGTTACTATAACATAAATGACTTTCTTAATGATACCACAGATTGGGAATGGAGCGACCGCCCTCAGGCTTTTAAATAATAAGTTTAATTGTTCAATGTTACTTTGTAAATGTTACTTTAATTGTAAAACATATTTTTCATGAAAAAAAAAGCCCGCTGAGTTTGTTGTGCCCATTCTTCTCAGGTCTGGGGCATTCATTTTGGAATGGGTGGTAGTTTTTTGATTTTCAATAAGTGATGTCACATTCTATTTTGAATAAAAATATTTGAATTTGAATTTGAATTGGCAAAAGGTTGATGTGCTTTTTTATTCATTTAAAGAAGTAGTTTTTATCTCGAGTAAAGCAAAACTACTTGGTATACTATTTACGTTACACTTCCCAAAGTAAATTCGAAATCATTATATTATAATACATTACTCAAAGGGGATTTTCATTCAGTAAAACGGCGTGAAGGTACCAATAATATTTTAATAACAAATTTGGTTCTCTAAGCAATTTTGTAGCAAGTCATTACACGAAATTGATGTTTGTCTAAATAAGGCGACTATCTTGTTTTCTCAGTTCAAAAGAGAAATGTTTCCTCATTTTTACGAGAGGGAATAATTTGATTTTCAACGAGGGATGTTGGCCGTCGATTTTAAATTTCAATCCTAAATTGTGGGAAGATTTTTTTTTATATTCTTATATCAGCTAGGTTTTAATAGATTATGCAAAATTAAAAAGATTTATCTGTAATAATGTTAAGTGTTATGGAAAGTAATGGTTATATTATTCTAATAAATTCTATTATAAATTTTACTAAGCACCGGACAAAGATCCGAGGTTTTGGGCTGTTATTTAAAAAAAAAACTACATGTATAGAAATGTATATGCAAGTGCAAAAAAATGCATTATGTGGTTCATGTTACCGGTTACTAGATAAACAAGCTTGGTTATTAACTTGGCTTGGTTGTAATTGTAAACAATAATCGGGATTTATGATAGATTCGTTCTGTGATATAACCACTCTTTCAGAGTTGTTCGAGAAATTGTTTTACATTTAGTAAACAATAACACAATAAAAATATTGCAAGTGATTTTTTGAATTAATTTTACTATAGTTGACACTTTATAATATAATCTCATGATTTCTTTCAAAATAATATTTTTTTCTAGAAAACAATTCACAAAATAACGTTCCCGTTGTATGCTAAACAAAAATGGCCGCCGCCAATAAAGCCAAATAAATACTAATATTTTTATTTTGTATTCAAAAGCGTTCGCATTATGTTATGGCTTTTAGAGCAAAGAGCAAATGAATAATAGACCCGGTAAAATCTGGTGTTTTTGTCTAGGGATACGTAGATATTGGCAGTTTTTTGACGGCTGTCTAGGGACCTATACCGATCTATAGGACCATAGAAAAGCTTGCGTTGTACACTTGTTTATACACGGAGCGCATGGGAAGTTAAGAAATGTGATAATGGACACATTCTTAGTTTAATCTATTAGTTGCATATTGAGGCTTAGTTGAGGCTAGATTGTAATATAAGTGAAGCGAAATTATAATAATAGTATTATTTTGTAACATGCAGAAAATAAATAATAGTTAAAAAAAACTAAAAAGCACGCTTTATATAAAATTCAACTAAAAAGTGGAAAATAAATTTAAATTGAAAATAGTGTTAAAAAAATATATTTTATTGTATAAAAAAGCGTGGGGTGTAGAAAATTTTATCAAATTAGTGTAATGTCATCGGCACTCGATAACTCTACAAAGTTTGAATGAAATCTAGTCGTTTAAAGTGGGTCAAAATCGCGCCCAAATATGTCGGTTACAAACATACAGGTGAAGCTTATATAAAGGGTATAAAAAACATACGACAAAGTATATTCTCAATTAACGACAGATAATATGCAATAGTGATTCCACAATTCATGAAATAACTACTCTCACTAGTTTTTAGTTCTTCTTATATCATCAGTAAATCAAATCAAATCAAAATCACTTTATTCATGTAGGCCACGGAAATGACACTAATTATGAATGTCAATAAAAATATTTTTTCTTATTGAATCTACTGCTACTTCGTAAAGGGTTGAGCTAATGAGAAGAAGTAGCATGAAACTCATTGCCACTCTTTTAAATCAAGATTTAAATTTTCAACGTTTTACAAATCATTTACTTATTTATTCAGCTCTTAATAGTGATTTTCATTATTATAACTCTAGAAATAAGGGATTGCTTGTAATTAATTCTAGTAGGCTTCATAAGATACATAATAGATTTAAGGGTAAATGTATACACTTCTATAATAAAGTACCTGCCACTGTTCAGGCATTATCTATAAATAAATTTAAATGTTCTATAAAGAAATGGCTCTGTCGTAAATCCTATTACTCCAATGCTGAATATCTAAATGATCGGACAGCCTGGGACTAGATTGAGATTATTTTATAGCGATAGAAATGACTGTACAATATTGTATACTTTTATTAAAAGAGCTCAACAAAAATAATGGGAGAGTTTCTTGCGCCGCTTCTTCTCTCAGAGCGTCATTTGTTTCCGAAGCGGTAGTAGTATCTAGTAGTTATCAGAAATGACATCGAAAAGAATTCTAAAGGAATCAATTTTGAGAAAATAAATGCCTTTTAAGCCTTTTTAAATTACAATACAATATGTTAAGTGATGCAAGAAACATACTCAAACGTCAAATAGTCATTAGTCATCAAAATGAATCTGGATAAGAACTAATATGTTGTTACATAACTATAAGATAGTATTGATAACTTATTATCAAGACAACAAAGGAAATGGGTATCGGAACAACTGTTACAATGAAAAAGCTGAACAAGACCGCGAGGTAGTTTTGCTAGAATAGTGAAAATCGAGTTCTGATCGCTTCGTACAGTCCCAACGTCAGCATATTGGTCGAGCGTTTCACTTTGTATTATGAACTCCTATTTTGCAGTGACATTTTTCGTTCACGAGCGCCGATTGGATTTTTGAAATGTGTAAATTCGATAAAAGCTAAAGAACGAACGTGTACAGAAATGCTATAATAGCATATATTCTTGTTTTTGTTCTGAAAATTTATATTTTATCGCGTAATATTTGTGTTGTTCCGTACAACACTACGTACATACAACACACACCGAAAATATAATGGTTTTAATTTGTAAAAGGCATTTATTTTAAAATTGATTTCTTTAGATTTCATTTTGATGTAAATTCTATTGTACTAGATACTACTACCGCTTCGGAAATAAATGGCGCTCTGAGAGCTTCTCTCTGTCTGAAGGGCGCCGTAGTTAGTGAAATTACTGGGCAAATGTGATTTAACATCTAATGCCTTAAGTTGACGAGCGTAATTGTAGTGACACTCAGATTTTTCTGGTTTTTCAATAATCCTGAGCAGCACTGCATTGTAATGGCATGGCGTATCAATTACCATCAGCTGAACGTCGTGCTCGCCTCATCCCTTATCTTCATAAAAAAATTCAAATATTGCGAGCATGGAATCTTACGATTTTGGATGAATTATATTTAACGGGGGTATTTGAAGCGAAAACTGAACTTCTCGAGTCTAATCTCACATTTTTCTTAATATTCACAGCAAGTGAAACGTTTAAGGTTAAAAGTTTTAAATGCCAACAATGGTCTTTTAATTCCGCTATTTAGCAGAGATTTCTTCTTAATAATCTTCAATGTATGTGTTCCATTCCCGTAACACTTCTTCTTTACTTTTATATTTCGTGCCATTGCTGGTTGGCAGTACAATTTAGTGCAATGAAAACATGCAGCTTAAACTAGCTGTTATGCACGACGCGACGTTTTTCACAGAAGTCAGAGCTAACGCACTTAAAATCCAACGGTTGGTACGAAACCGTCGCGCGCACATGACTCTTCCAAGATTCTATCGACCACGTGAGAATCCTTGTAGCTGGTGGATAATCATCGAGTGTTAGTAGTAGTTCAAGGTACGTACGTGCATATTAGTAGTAGGGATTTGCGAATCCCTACTACTCATATTTCCATTGATTTGTTCTATAATAATTTGCAAAGTTTTTAAATACAACTTGTAAAATCACTTGACTCTCAAGTGGGAGACGTCAAGCACTAACATCTTAGAATTTTAAAAGTTGTGTGTTTTCTCACCATTTTTTTTATATATCCTTTAATTCTATCCCTAAGTTCTGTCGCACGACTTATCTTTCTAAATTTGCATGGTGTAGCTGCCTATAAATGGAATTATATATAAACTTAGTACCTAAGACTTAAATAATGTAAAATGTTTATATGTGGTGGTTCGAATATAATAAAATATAAAAAATACATTCCCGACTCGTGGTCACACCAAGGGGTTTACTACACCCTGTTTGTAACTGATATAAGTGATGTATCAATATCTATTCTCATGATCTCTACATTCTCGATAGTTTATCTTATTTAATGACTATGGACGGAAAATGATTTTTTCCTCGTCTTCACACCACGAGTTTTATCTTAACGTTAGTGGTGGTTAGTGATAAGTAAAATCTGCCAAAACAGGCAAGATGTATAACTTTTGTACATAAATATTATTAACGTAGTATTTCCATAAAATGGCCTAAAGATTTATATCGTATTAATAATCAATTTAACTTTTTTAATTTTCTCTTTTTCCTTGGGCTTTTTTCAATGTCAAACAGGGTGTGGTTAAACCCTTGGTGTGACGACGAGGAAAAAAAATTACTAGTAGTCACACTGGTGTGACAAACAGGTGTGACCACGAGTCGGGAATGAAAACATATTGTATTCCTATTGCCTAGTTCAAAAAGTCAACATCATCATCGTTAGATCTCGCCTGTCTAAATTCCCAATATGGCACAGGCCACCAAGTTGTGAGTTTGCCACAATGTGTGTTCAATCTATATGATATATGTATATATGCTTTCGGCTTATAAATAATTTGAATATATTTATTATTTACTATAAAAAGAATAATATTGGATGTACTCTTTATTATATTATTTTCTTCAAAATATATAGCTAGTTTATGCCTTATAAGAAAATATTGGTTAGGAATATTTTACTGAAAATCTTTGAGGAAGGTGAAAACTATTTTACAAAGTAATTTTGCATCAAAGCGGATTGCGGTGACTTGCTGAAAATAAAGTCATGCCTCTCATATAGGTGCTCAGGTGGGAAGAAAAATAGATTCAACTTACTTACCAATCAAATTATATTTAAATTCATAACCTTGCTTGATATTTTTATTGAAACTTTCAAAAATCCAATCCAAACTCTTTAAAGTATCGAATAATTTTACTGATATTAATAAAGGTCTTTTGCTCAAATATATATTTGTGTGAGGTTAAGATAGGTACCTAGAAAGTACATTATAAAAAAATACATACGATATTATTATGAAGCATTCTAACTACATACTATTCAATTGGTTTTAACTCATCAATCAATCGAGACCAACTTCGTTTCACTATTTTATCTTTATCTTATTTTCTATGTTTAGTTGATCTAAACTAATATTAGTATATTTAAAAAAAACACAACGGCTTTATCTTATTAATCACTTCTATGATAATCACTGTAAAAAGCTTTTATGGTTATTTAAGCGAAAATCATCTTTCTACAATCATTCTTAATCTTTTGTAACGTTCACGAATCCGATTCAAACTCGAATAAAAATTTGCGTTTAAGTTTACTTGAATTATTTTTATTACTTTCTTGTATATTCAAGTTATCTATTGTTTACTTGAATCTTTCATCAAACTATAGAAAAGTTGTAACAATGGACTTGTCAGAATACCATTCACACTATCTCGATGCGCCGCAATTATTATTTTTATTGCTATTTGGTTGTGGGTAATTTATGGGCGACGATTCCTGTAGTTTGACAATGAAATACCATACCACAATCGACGCATTGTCATCTGTGACGTTAAAAATAATGACAGCTGTCTAATTCGCCGCCTGAAATATAACAAAAAATTGTCACTGAGCACTGAACAATGTAGATCGCACGCAAATACGCTTAATTGTTTTTTTGGAATAGGAGGTCAAACGAGCGTACGGGTCACCTGGTGTTAAGTGATCAGCGCCGCCCACATTCTCTTGCAACACCAGAGGAATCACAGGAGCGCTTAAGGAAGGAGTATGCGCTTTATTTGAAGGTACCCATGTCATATCGTCGCAGAAACATCGCATAAGGAAGTACCGCACTGTGGAGGACTGCCACACATCCAGATGGTGGGGATGATATCCTAACTTGTGGCGTGTGGAATTCGGCGGCAGGAATCAGGTTAAATAGCTCTTCGGAACACTCGCCGTGATAAATGCGGTAGAAGACACACAATGAAGCGACATCTCTACGCAACGCCAAGTGATCCAGCCGTTCACAGAGCACTGGGTCCGCGACAATTCGAGCTGCTCTAGGTTGCACGCTGTCAAATGGGTCGTGCTGATACTGGGGTGGGCCAGACCAGAGATGACGCCAATGTGTGGCCGGACCTGCGCTTTGTACAGCGCTAGAATGTGGGCCGGCTTGAAGTATTGCCGTGCTCTATTGATGACGCCCAGCTTCTTCGAAGCCAATTTGGCTTTGCCCTCCAGATGGCCACGGAATTGGCAATCACTCGTGGTTTTAAGGGAAGTGTTGTCGAAGAGCGGTTATATGACAAATGGGGTTTTTTTAGTGGTAAACGCGCAAACTTGAATCTTCTGGGGGTTAAATTTACCCCATTCCGCGACCTTCTCGAGAGAGGACTCGATAGAAGACACAAGTTTCTCCCGGCACTGGTCGACGTTTTCCCGAGAGAGACCTGCATGGCCCGTGTATACAGCATCACCAGTACTGTCGTCTGCATAGCAATATATGTTGGGGGTGTCCAACATATCATTGATATGCAGAAAAAACAGCCTGTGAGATAGCACACAGCCTTGGGGCACTCCAGCGTTCACAGGCTTCGGGTTTGAGCGATATCCATCGACAACGACCTGTATGCTGCGCCCAGTGAGGAAGCTGGAGGTCCACTTGCATAAGCTCTCGGGAAGCCCAAACGATGGAAGTTTTGAGAGGAGCGCCTTGTGCCTTGGATCACCTGCCGAGCGACCAAGGCGAAAGCCGTACTGTCGGTCGTTGATCAACTGGTGACCCTCTAGGTATACCAAGAGCTGGCGGCTAATTATGCTGTCCATGATTTTGGAGAGCTGGGAGGTAATAGCAATAGACCTGTAATTCGCCGGATCCGAACTGTCTCCCACACGTTCTAAGCACGATTGGAGAAATGCCATCCAGCCCGCTCGACTTCCTGACGTCCAACGAAAACAGAGCTATATAATTATGCAAGTGCTTCAGACCTACAGAACAAGTCAAATATATAATCAAGAAGTTGTTGGTGTAAAGCATTGCGAAATACTATTTTTCTACGCGCCTCCAAAGAAGTCGAATGCTTTTACCCCCAGCAGTTCAGGCCAGTTTTCAATAAATAGATTGACTTGGTCATCGCAATGTAGGGCCGGTTGTTTCAGAGAGTTGGTTAACGTCACATACGT
Organism: Leptidea sinapis; assembly: GCF_905404315.1. Classification (NCBI taxonomy): domain Eukaryota; kingdom Metazoa; phylum Arthropoda; class Insecta; order Lepidoptera; family Pieridae; genus Leptidea; species Leptidea sinapis. Next base: position 6,811,348 of record NC_066309.1, on the reverse strand, counting down.
ACGTCAAATATTGACAATTACGAACGTTATTTAACGATCGTTTAATATGAAGCGTTGTTTCATTGTATAGAAAAGTGATTGTCAAAGTTATTCGGGCTGCCAGTAATAGCCAGTAGTATTTCCTAATAAAATTTAATGGGAGACATTTCTATTACGGCAACATCAACTTTAACCCACTTGTTACTAGATCCCTTTTTACGGAACACCTCACGAAAAATATTCTTACGTGGATTGAAGGTAGTTTAGGATTTATTTTTGGTTACTGATCTGCTGATTAGGTGTCTAGTATTGCATTGAATGTGATTTCAGTGTATTCAAAAAGTGCTTATTGTGTGTGTTATTGAAAGGTTTTATGAAAAATAATTACGATGAATTGTAAAGGATAATTTTAATATTATTATTGATTTTTTTAAATTTAATTCCAATAAATTGCGATTTTAGTATATTTAACAACAATTTATAACAAGCTTTGTTATCAAAATCTTTATTATGCTTTTAGAACTTAAAAATTGTGTTCTTTTCAACAAACAGTAGTTTTATCCTACTATTGAATATTACACAAAATATTTTGTATTATTCTTTCACACCACGCTCACGACCATTAAGTTAATCGAGTATAATATCACTTGTTAGATATATTTGCAAATCTTAAACTCATACCAGCACATGTTAAACTCTTTAAACACTATTTTTTTCAATATTTATATGGTCACTATCAGATATTGTTAGGTTAGCTAATTACGTTAAAACTTAAGACAGAAGGAACCTTAAGTAGGGACTCAATAAATTGACCGACTTTGTATTACATGGATCACCTTTTTACGGTAGAAGAACCTAATTGCGCAATTTGTTTATGATGGCTATTATTTCAATGCTGAACTAGACCGACTAACAAATAATCTTCTAGAATTTCAAATATTTATTTTGATTTCAAAATCATTGAAAACAAAAAACCTATAATACAAACAAACAAATTGATTCACGAATTATATATATGAATAAAAGAGAAATGCCACAGCTTAGATTATTTAATCTACCTTAAAGATAATTCATATGACTACGTCATGCACGGTGTGTGAAAAATGTTAAAAGTAAATAATATAGTCAGAACATTTTAAAACTAAATCTAGTTAAAGTAGTAATATTTTATACGATACAGAATACTTTAATACTCAAGCATTTCATGACTAATGGGCTCATAATGATGCAAATTATGGTGCTTATTTTCATGTAGCTTTATTACCTACAAAGCCTAAGAAATGACTTTACAACATGACGTAATGAGTATGGAAATCTAGGAGTTGCGTGGTTTCAGTGACCTGTAAAAGAAAATGGTTGACCACCCCAGTACATGCATCGGGGACACGATCTGCCGTATCACGCGATTATGAAGTGGTTTTACTTGGAATTGAAGTTAAATTAATGGTGTTATAGTTTTTGAATAATTTCGAACTATAGGTTTCTCTAGCACACAGTCATGAATATTATCTTAATACTTAATTAGCATTTAATGTTTCATTAAACTGAATAAAATATAACATACTTGAATATTTAATAAATGTAACATTTACCATTGACTCCTTTGCACAGGATGCCGGCTAGATTTTGGGTACCATAACGGCGACTATTTCTGCCATGAAACAATAATTTGTAAGCATTACTGTGATTCGGTATGAAGGGCGCCGTAGCTAGTGAAATTACTGACCAAATGAGATTAAACATCTAATGTCTCAAGGTGATGATTGCAGTTGTAGTGCCAATCAGAATTTGTAGGTTTCTCATGAATCCTGAGCACTGCATTGTAATGAACAGGGCGTATTAAAGTTCATCTGAGGGAGGGTACTTTTCATTATTATTCTATTCTTAACATAATTTAAATACTTCGTTGTGTAATAATGAGTTTAAAATTTGATTGTCAATTGTCAGGATTGCAAACAACTTACAATAAGCTATTTTTATTTATTTGTGAACTATTTAATTGATTTTTATGTGAATCATTATTATTAAAGTCAGTAAAAAGTAAGCAAAATAAAAAATTGCGTGCGTACAAAGTACACATGTGTGAAGTGAAACCTGCATTGTACATGAACCTCTAAACTGCATATGATTTTAACCGCTATGAAAGACATTACTATCACCGTTACCATATATATTTTCTCCTGATGTCTATGTGGTAATACATCGTGCGCGTGACCTCAAAATATAATATTAAGGTATACTGGTGTCATACATAAAACAATCTCTTCCTCACTATGATCTAGTGAGGAAGAGATTGTTCTAGTCTATGATCGCCTGGTACCAAAACACTATAATGCTTCCTTTCTCATTTTTTCCCACGTTAAGTCTTATGTGTCTCGCTTTTTCGTCTCATCGACTTTCAAATCACAAGATGGCGTCGCCAATGAAGTTTTCACTAATTGAATAATCAATTAACATTACCGTATCGTTTACTTTAGTACGTACTTGTTATTACTAAATTGCATCAAGGTTGTAAGACTGCAGTAAGGTGTAAAGCTGCCAACTTCCTTTTTCATGCTTACAGTACAGGGTCTTAATAAAATATTTAAATAACTTCGTATGAAAGAAGGGAAAAGTTATTACACACATAAATGCGGTTATAAATAAAAGAAATAACGAGACCGTTAGCGGTTTCGTTTTATTTACACATCTTAAGTATTCTCAAATAGGCGTATTAAGTGTGGGAACCTTACCTCGTGTATGTTCATAGCCTAAGATCTCACCTCTCGATTCTGTATAGACCATATTTTTTTCAATTCTTGACATAATTTCCTTTTATTGAAGTAGGCGTTACTTTGCGGAAAACCATAAGTTTTCTATAGTGTTAATACCGCCAATATTTGTCAAGCAATTCGACACGTCATGTTTCACATATACACGAGGCATCCACAGGAGATGTTTACTCGCCAAACTCTGGCACGAGACTGAATTAGGCCGGAAACCGCTATTTTATACCCTCGTTCCATGAAATGATGCGCTGTAATTGGTCGGCTGTTGTGACGTACTACCCCCGGAAGTGTATGTAACAATGGTGAAGAGACCAAATAATTTCCCTTAAAATGACGTAAAATTTACTTAAAAAAATATAGGTGCCAATTAATATATATATATTCTAATATTATACTCAAATAAATTGCGGTGCATTTACGGGTATTTTTTACAGGCAACCTATCCCCAATACATTGAATACTCCCTAAACGTCCATTTAAAATTAATTTTATCAAAAAACCAGGCACCTGCAGAATCGAGCGGTAGGATCTTAAACTATAAGTAGCAACATAAAATAAGGCTGTCTCCAGATGTACACTTTTGTACGTTAAGAGGGTTGTTGTCTCTTATTAATTGTTATCAAGCGCTTCCAGCGTCTTGGTGATAATATGATATACCAATAATGAATAGGCAAAATATATTTATTATTATTTTGCTAATACTTCAGCTGTTTACTAAATATAGTTTTAAATATAGTGACTAGTCGTTTCCGCCCGCATGGCTGGGCAAATTTTCAAAGGAAATAAATTAAATTTTATTCATCTTATTACAAAAACGACAAAATCATAAGTAGCTATAAACCATCTAGGATAAACTTCGGATCGAATGGTGATAGTTTAATGTCGCTACGATCAGTGGTTTAGGCGTGAAAGAGCCCCAAACAATGACCATTTTCATTATATAAAATATATAGATTATCAGAACATTTATTTCATAAGATTAAAATAAGAAAAGGTATATAAATATAAGTTTATGATGAAATGATACATTACTGATAATGTTATTTCATTGAATTTGCTTAATTTTCCGTAACAATCTACGATTCTTTTAATATTCATATGATTTAAGCCCCACTGCTTAATTCTGCATAGGTAAAATTGCACTTGAACAATAATATTATATCATGTGATGATGTTGTAAGTAGTCTGATAGTTTTTGTATTTGCCAGGAGACAAAACGAAAGTAGGATGGCCAAAATAATAATATCATAATTGTCAAATAATACTTACATTACTAAATATCATTATTGTATTGCAGTGATTGTCCGATTACATATTCCATTGATTTGAAATAACTCTATCTCATTTGACTTGCAAGAATTACGAATGAGAGGAAAGATTTTATTTTCGATAATCTCCGGGCATTTTGATTAAGTGTCGACGTTATACGCGTAGGTACAATTTCAAGGCAGATTTTATCGAGGTGTTGAACTGAAAGGTTTTCTACACTTCAAGGTGGTATACAAGTGTATTTGAAAAGTTACTTAGCTACAATGTTATTTTGTATTTATAAATCAAGGATTGATTTCGTAAAGAGTGGAATAAATGCTGGCTTTTATTGAGAATATTGTGTTTTCAGACACAATTTAGTTGCAAATCTAATAGTATGTTTCTTTTTACGCATTTTACAAAAGAGTCTTCACAATGTGTGGTAGTCATACACAAAATTTTTTAAACGATGCGGGACTCGAACCCGCGACCTCTCGCGTTCCATGCGAGTGCTCTTTGCAAGTGATCCAACCGTTCAAGTGACGTATCATTTATAAAATCTTATATGCCTTATTCAAGTCTCAGGTTTCGGCTTCATCTACACGATCTACTTTAAAGTTAATTACCTGCTCAATCCTAATATTTGCATATTAGGAAATTTATAAAATTTTAAGTGAGGGTTATCACTTAAAAACATAACAAATTATTGTGGTAGCTATGTTCTCTTTAGGATCATAATTCTTTTTATTCCGTTTTAAATCAAATATGTGTACATAGACTATTTACAGGTGGACCATAATCTTAATATATATAAATTACGTGACACGTTGTTTGTCCGCGGTTGACTTCTAAACTAATGAACGGATTTTAATGGGGATTACTTCATGGAGTTCAGTTTAGTCAGACTTGAGAGATAGGATAATTTTTATTTCGATTTGAGACCCATAATTATTTTTAAATCCAATATTTCTTTTGTATGGACATATTTTCTATTGATGCACGGTTTCACAGTTCTGCTGTGATACAATTTCATTATAGTTAACAACGGGGAGCATATTTTACAAAATAATCCTTGATGATATGAAATATTATTGACAACATAAAAAACAGTATTTTTTTATTATGCGCAGAACAACGTCTATCGGGTCAGCTAGTATTTGTATATATTTTTATACCCACTTCAAGACCTTGGATTTACTTGAGAATTTGCACATGCTTAAGTTATCAAGGACCAATAAGAATACAATTTTCATTACTTAGTCTTTGTACATTAAATTAAATTATTCGTGGTCTAAGTATCGCTATAGAACCAACTTTCCATATGTTTTACCTTAAAAATACTATTTAAATAATTAAGATGCGTAAGTTATTATAACTCAATTGTACATTAAACATCTGATTATAATTTTAATTTTCGAAATTACAAACGTAAAAATATTTTTAGAAATTATCACTTTAACATTGAAAATAATGTTTTTAGGCTTCTATGGTTCTCATGGCTGTAATTTCATTCACATTTGTAAGTTATTTTTTCTCGCGATCAATTTTTATTTACGTATGAATATTGTGTTCAACTTTTGGACGGTTGTCCATTGTAACATAGCTATAAATTTCGTGTCCGGAAATACAACAAAGAATCGAGCAAACAATGGGCGGATCGTGGATACAACCAAAGCTAAAAGTGCTATCAATAACTTATTTGAAATGCAAATAACTGTCAATTAATACAACTTACGATACTATGTTTGATTTTTTTTTTGCGCCCAAACAAGGCAAAGGGCTACCCTCCGGGATAACGACGGGAGGGAGGTGGTGAATGCTCATGCATACCAACGCAGCCTTAGTCTGCGTTGGTTACTCACGTGAAAACCTAGGTGCCTACCCACTAAACACCACCTGCAGTTGGCTTTGGTCAGGTGCCCTCTAAGCCTACATCGAAGGCGACCTTCTCTTGGGGAGAGAGAGGCGCAAACGGCACTCCCTATGGAGTTTCCGCTGGGATAAACTCTGTTCGAAAAGTAGTTACATTTTAAGTATATTTTCTATTGAGTTTAAGACTACTGCAAAGGGCAGTAAATTATGCCACCCGTATCTTGTATGTCTAGTCATAGGTTATAGCTTTCCTCACAGTTTGTTTTTTTTTTTAAAGTGATACCCTCACTTCTGGGCTTAATTACAAATTAATGAACGATGCGGGACTTAAACCCGCGACCATTCGCGTTCTATGCGAGCTCTCTTCCAACTGAGCCAACCGTTCGAGTGACGTATCGTTGATAGAATATTTTAAATGTATTGTACAACTCTCAGGCTGCGGATTCATCTACAGGATTTACTATGCAGTTGATAACCCGCTCAACCCCAATATTTGCATAATATTAGGAAATTGACTTGAGGTGTCGCTCTTTCATATCTAGACAGTTTCAAAAAATAATTGCTTAAATTGTTTATGGCTCAGTTGAATAAGCGCACGCACGGAATGCGAGAGGTCGTGGGTTCCAGTCCCGCATCGTTCATATTTTTTTTTTTTTAAATTCAACACAAGTCAATAAGGCCTGAGAGGAAGCATAGGTCTTACTGGACAGTGCATCAGTCATGTAGATCCCTAAGATTAGTCTTTTTTATGAAAGAGGAGGACAAATCATCCTACGGGACACCTGATCTTAAGTAATCGCCGCCGTCCACTTTTCCCTGTAACACTAAAGAATATAATCCGACTACAGCAAAACACGTTAATAATACCAGTGGGAGGCTCCTTTGCACAGGAAGCCGGCTAGATTATGGGTACCACAACAGCGTCTATTTCTGCCTTGAAGCAGTTATGTGTAAACATTACTGTGTTTTGGTCTGAAGGGCGCCGTAGCTAGTGAAATTACTGGCCAAATGAGACTTAACATCTCATGTCTCAAGATGACGAGCGCAATTGTGGTGCCGCTCAGAATTTTTTAGTTTTTCAAGAATCCTGAGCGTCACTGCATTGTACTGGGCATCAATTACTATCGGCTGAGCGTCATGCTCATCTCGTCCCTAATTTGCATAAAAAAAAAATCCAAACCTCTCTATATAAAGCTACCTATCTATATCTAAAGTTCTCCATTTTGGACTGAGTAACCAATATAGCCGATATATTTCGAAACAAAAGAATTTCAAGCAATGACTAAGGGATTATTTATTATCCAAATGTTTTAAGTTTTCATAAGTGTTAATTCTGCCAATATTTGTCTTTGATTCTCGTGCCAGATTTTGGTGAGTCAACATGTCCTGAAGATGCCTCGTACAACATTTAAGAAAACTTAAAACATTTGGATAAGTATGGATTTCCGCAAAGTAACGCCTATTTCAATAAAAGATTGTTTATTTCAAATTGTAAATAATTATTGGTGACATAGCATTGTACGCACATCGCAGTATTTTGTTCGATAATAATACCGCGATCAGCACAAAGGAGATTGCATGTCGTGTCAACAAACACGTTATAAAGAGCACTTTGCATTTGATTAGGGTGTAAATTGCTTAGACTTTTGTCACGTAAATATAGAATATTTCCATGAAATTACGAAAGGAATTAGGTGAAATTAACACGTTATTTCAAAATGACTTATAAATTGATATATTATTTTCAGGCATTAATATATAATTTTATCCTAACCCCCTTATTCATAATAGTCTGCTAACTAAAATCATTGCTATAACTAACTTTGTCTTCTTCTATTGAAATAAAAAATTATTGAATTAGGCGTTACTTTGCGGAAATCCATAATTAAATGCCAGATTTTGGCGAGACAACACGTCCTGAGTATGCCTCGTGTAGAGGCGAAACACGTGTGGAATTGTTTTAAAAACAAATATTGGCGGAATTAACACTAAAGAAAACTTAAATCATTTGTATTCTTCTATTGACCTAAGTCAGAATGAGAAATAACACTCTGTAGCAGCTGTTTTAAGTTAGTGGACCATTATGAATAAGGGGGTTGATCTATAATAATTAGAGCTTTTCTTGTTAAATAACCACTGAAAATATCTCAATATATTATTACTTATATAAAAAATGGCCTATTATTAAACAAAACTTTCTTTTATATATAACTATTTGTTTTAGTTCCTTGATATGTTATATATCATCCCACTTCTGAATAAGAGACCTACTCCATGTTTTTACTATTGTCCTAATTGTTTGCTAACTTTAGTAACCAGCTCTATATCTATACCTTTCTCTCTCGCACCTTCTGTTTTTTGGTGTCTAATGGGTTTTGGTACTAATAATAAATTTGGTTATACTAATTTTGACTTGTCTATGTGTGCGTTAGCTAGTAGTTTTATATTCAAAATAGTAGGAGCTTATGTCAATCGTGGCTGACTTCTTACGACTTTTCATTCGGTTACAGTCACAATACATTCGTTTTCCTGTTCTACCTTGCTGTGTGTCTATATGCTAGTATATAGTAAGTCTATGGTTGTACTGCTCTATCTATCGCTAATTGCTCTTGATATATCTAATCTTGACTTATTAATTACTTTTTCTTAAAAGTATTCGTTAAAAATGTTATTACATAAAGACAGAACCCTCTATGTGTAATATATATATATATAGTGAAAATGCTCTTTGTTTGAGGCTCAATCACACCTAAACCACTGATCGTATCGACAATAATAAATAAATAATGTAAAATTAACATTATTTATATATTATATACAGACACTAAATATTACTTAGTTCGATTTTAGATGAAAATTAAATTTATTTCTGCTATTTTTTCCGAGACTTACAGCTATTAAAAAGTAATTGTTTCCACTGGTCTCTCCGGAATACCTTGATTAATTAACCTCAAACTCTCCAACGTGGCGGTACCCTGCAAACTTTAGCAATTTCAGTGATTGACTTGCGGTTTCTTTAAAACAATTTCCCGGGTTTTTTCATCCACAATCTAATCTCTGTTGAAAATATTTTAGATTTTTCCTTCTTTTCACTTGATCATTAGCATTATAATGATTGTGTATTGTAATATTGACACACTTTTTACACAACTTATCTTGCCCCAAGTTAAGCATATATAGAATGTGTTATGGGTTACAAGACAATGATATATTTAAAACAATATACTTACTTAAATATACATAAATTCATATAAACATACATAAATACATTAAAACAAACATCCATATTCATCATATAAATGCTTGTACCTACCGATATTCGAACCAGGGACCTCTAGCTTAGTAGGTAGGATCGCTACCCACTCGACTATACAGGTCGTCTTCAGTTTCTTAAAAACAATTACTATATGCTTTCTAATAGCCAAATATCTCAAATGTAACATAAGTTCGTAATATTTAATTCAGCGACATGTTCCCGCTTGTGTCATGGAGGTAGTCTCCCCTCTTCTGTTTCTCCCCTTGATAAGCTGATTAAACACGTTTAACGCATCACGAATATAAATAATTCAAAACTCGATGACATAACTAATCCCTGAAATAGTCTCAGCTTAGATTTGTTTTTTTTTTAATTAAATGTAAGAAAAACCGTGTATTCTGTTTCAACATAACAGAATCACTGTTTAACAATCTGATGTAACTCAACAACAACACTACTCAAAGAAGTATATTCCACATTTTAGATGTCACTAGAAGAAAGACTATTGAGAACCGCATTGTAGCTGCAATAAGAATGGTTAATGGTTAATGCCGAAATCTGTATCTTCTAGCGCATAAACTTGTTATGGTTATTTATTTGACATTCCAATTAGTACCAACATTCAGTTTTGATAATATTAATGGAATAACTAGTAACCTGTTTATATAATAATATCCGGACGACCGAGCCTTGCTCGGATTTTTAAGAATGTACAAAACTGGAACAAAAAAAAAACTAATAGGACATCTGGATTCGAACCGGGGTCTTCTGCTTTCCGGATCACCCAATGTCCCATCTGAGCTATAATAGTCTTGTATTTAGTGGCGAAATTTACCTTTGTATTCTAATGCTATTGTAGTTGTTTCTCATTCAAACATGGATAAAACCATTTTTTTTAAATTGAAACCTAGCTAGATCGATTTATCACCCCCGAAATCCCCTGCATACTTAATTTTATGAAAATCGTTGGAGCCGTTTCCGAGATTCAGATTATATATATATAATCTGATATATGTTGTATATATATACAAGAATTGCTCGTTTAAAGATATAAGATATATATTGTTTTAGTTATTATATTTAGTACATTTTTAGTAATTGTAATATCATATAATCACATGCAAAATCTTAGTCATGTCACTTTATTATGAAGTTGGTAGTTTCGTATTATTAAGTTTGATAGTAAGGTAACTATTACGAATTGCTCTCGGCTATTGGGCACTTCTTGTTTGGGCAGTCGAAAGTATCGGACGTGATGGCTTCTCGTCACCCGGCTGCCCTATTGTTATAAATCATTTGTTGTTTCTTGTATATAGTTGTGATTATAGTGAAATAATTGAATATATTATATACAATCCAAGTGGTTAGTAAAAGTGTTTTTATTATAAACTGAACTTGTTTCTACCTAGTATTTTACGCAACATTATTGACAATAAACGTTTCATACGATACTCGATCGATTGAAAGTACCTGAAATAATTCTAGATCACCAACGCTAACGGCATCACCATTATTATCAGCTGCAAAAAAAAAGGAATAAGTACTTGATTAACTTCTTTCTTCTTAAGTTCCTGTATCCCCTAGCTGGGGCAGAGGGCATCCATAGTACATCCACTCCATCGCAATCTCTCTTAAGTTCACTCCAGGTCTTTCTGATGTCTTTCGCTTCGTGAATGACAGTCTGCCGCCAGGTTTGCTTTGGACGGCCACATTTGCGTTTTCGTTGAATGATCCATCCTCGGGCTTGCCTCGGTATATGCTTGGAATCCCTCCAGAGTGTGTGGCCTATCCAGCTGTTTGACTAACGTGAGTCTTACAAATTTAAATAAAATACATTTTAATACAACATTTTTCAAAATCAGCGTTGACCTGCAAAATCGCTTATGCATCCAGTTAAATAAAAATTCAAAAATCAAAACAAAAAAATAAATAATTTGTAAATCTGCTGGCGCAATAGATAGAATAGTTGATCCACGGCTCCTCCGATTTGATCCTCACTCAGCACGTATGAATGTGTTTTTGGTTTTCAAATTCATGTATACTCGTACGTTTATTCTATGCTTTATTAAACTGGCAAAGCTTCAATCATCCCACAGATATTTATGTAATGTGGTGTTCCAGCACAATTAAGCGATTTTAAAAGAAACCACAGAAGAAATTTTATTCACCACTTAAAATTCCGTAAACTGTAGATAAACCATCACTTAGTTTTATCAGTGGAAGGCTCCTTTGCACATGAGACTTAACATCTTTCATCTCAAGGTGACTAGCGTAATTGTAGTGCCGCTCAGAATTTTTGGGTTTTTTAAAAATCCTGCGTGACACTGCATTGTAATGGGCAGGGCGTATCAATTACTTGTCCTGCTCGTCCCTTATTTTCATTTCAAAACATTTTATAAATAATTATAAAAAGAAAGCATACAATACACACTTAGATACTTTAAAAACCCATAAGAATGATGAGTCGAAAGATATCTGTTGTACCAAAGGCATTATTATCACTTGTATTTATTACCAAAGAATATTAATTACACACCAGCGTTCAGAATATGTTCGTACAAGTACAAATAAAACAAACGTTTGTTTTACAATTAAAAAATCAAATGAAATATACATATACTACAAGGAAGTCCATTGCTGTCTGCATGCAAACTACACCGAATTTGAAATATTTTTGCAGTGAAATGCATTGCGGTGAGTTTAACTCAAATGTAAAATTTGGAAAGGAATGCCTCAGATAGAATGTGTAATTAAATTCATATTATTTTATAAATACTTACCTTTTGTATCATCAACATAGGTACATTTTATTGAAGTTTAAAAAGAATCTAAATGGTCGTAATGTTTATGTATTATTGTTAAATTTATATCTCCAATAACATTATGGTTGTATTGAGTTTTAAATAAATCAGTCAGTTAGTTGACAACCTCACTACGTGTTTTATTATAATCATCAATCATGGCCGCCGATCGTAGTTGATGGTTGTAATCGCGCCCGCCATACTATTGCACGCCCTCAATCGATTTCTATCCATCGCGTTCCTCGCCATATTATAAAACTTTTGGTAAAGTTCTTCATCTTTAAGCTGATTAGTTCATCATGCTTGGGGATCGGCCAATCCACATTTACCTACCTTCCTCATTATATCGCCGAATTAATTTAAGAAGTGTTGCTCGCAAATTATGGAGTCGTGTTTTTATTTTGAGCTCCAAAATTATTGACTAGTTGCTGTGCCGTGTTGTCCATCCTGCCATTTTTATGTATATTATTCAAACTAATAATATACTTTAAAATAATAAGCTTAGTTTTATGCCAGTCTCTGTCAGATCCTTTAAAATGATAAATATTCATTTTACTTCGCCGGAAAGTCATTAAAAATTAAGACATTCATTGGATTAAAACTCACAGGAATTAAATATGGTCGCATCTGATCACGTCCCATATTTTTATAGTCGGTCCATTTTTTGAAAGATGAATTATTCATCCGAATAATAAGGGTGTAATCGAGAAGAAAATGGCATGTCATTTCAAGAAAGACCCCGATGACATTTCAAAAGCAGAAACTCCAGTAACGTGTTTCGTCGCTAATACACAATTATGTAATGGAAGAGGACCCCTGAGGATTAGTTGGAACTGGCAAAAGGGGCTACATTTATATTATGTCCCTCTCTTCGTACCCTCGAAGTACAACATGGGGATGTCAATATATTTTTACGGTCTCCAAAGAGATTATTAGATTAGAGAAGAATTGATAGTATAGTAGAAGTTCATGAAAACTCTTCATGTACATCTACTTCAAATGACAATGTATGTATGTTTGACATATTATGAATTGGTACGAACTTTTCTTCTAATCAAAGGCAAATTAATAATAATAAATAAATTAATAATAATTTTGGGAAGATCCAAAAGATATAAATAAATAATAAATAAAAAAAAACATTTTTTATTTGGAACAATTTAACAAAGCCAATACAAACAAGTAAACACGATGATAGCTGCAAAAGTATAAACTGCAGCCAAGCTAACAACGCCCTTCTCCGAATACAATAAGGAATGATGTTCCATGCACTAAGATCTAAATAGTAAACAGAGTACGGTAATTGATAACAAAACATTAAAAAATAGTATAGGACATGTGATTTGGAATGTATACATTATTATTATTATATTACGTGTTTAGTTTTGGGTGAAGTGTGTGGCTGAGTTTTAGAGATATGTATATAGTGATTGTGAAGTTTGCTACATTTGTGCTGTGCGTGGTTTTCTTAGGTGTGTGCGGGAGTAATGAATATTTTACACATCCACAAGTTTCTCTGTATCTTCATAATCTAGTGTTTTTAACCAGAAGTCAAGTTTCGCTTTACATTTCCTCTTGGTCAGTGGGTAGATGTTTAAGCTTTTGTTGATTTTGTTATAAATTTTTGGGCTTATGCGAAGCTTGTGTGAACGAGGTCACGCGCAGAATATTGGGGAAAACGAACAAGAGACTCCTTTGATGGGGAGTGGTGAGACAATCGCCCATGGACATCCCCAACACCAGGGGTTAAAATATGTGTTGCCGGCCTTCAGGGTGGGAGTGTGCTTTATTTTTGAAGGTCCCTGAGTCATGTCAGTTCGGGAAACTGGCATATTATTCTTTGTAAAATATGTTGTAGGTTAGTTTTACTTATAATTTTTGTAGCAATGTATTCGTGTGTGTGTGTCAAATAAATATATTATTATTATAAATGTATTTACTTACATTATTGATTTGATATCTTGAATTACTAAATTAAATAAATACCATGGCAACACAATTAAGGCATATCATAATAGGCTATTTTAATTTCCCTGAGCTGTAATCCTATCACTTGCAATCTCACTTTTGCACCTAATTTCATACTTTGCAGGAAAATCTCATAAGCACGAAGCAAAGCGGTTAGACGGTATTATTTTTTTTGTTTTATGAAACGAATACACGAGACGGGCAAGACATTCATTTGTTGTTTAATGATATGCCCTGCCCATTACAATAATTAATTAAATTAAACTTATTATTTCTAAAAAACCCTTCTGATTTCGTCACCTATAAGCAGATCAATTCAAACATTCTTACTCAAATTCACCCGTTGAAAAATGTATGCCTCAGATCTGAGAAGATCTGGCGCATGAAATTCATCGGGCTATTTTTTTTTAAATTTCAAAATAAAATATCATTATCATCATTTCAACTGGAAGACATCTGCTGCTGGACAAAGGCCTCCCCCTAATGTCGCTGTGGCAGTCGGTCCTGCACTGCCCTCATCCAACCTGTTCCGGTGATCTTGACCAGATCAACGATCCATCTTGTAGGGGCCTACCAAGACTAAGTCTTCCGGTACGTGGTCGCCATTCGAGGACTTTCCTGTTTCAACGGCCATCTGTCCGTCAAGATATGTGCTCTGCCCACTGCCTCTTCACTTTCGGAACCATCTGGGCTATGTCAGTAATAAAAGCGTATTGGTTGTTTTATTAAACACTGAAAGCCAACAACCAAAAAGTACGTTAATTGTTACTTAATAAATGTTACTTTGAGAAAGTTTTCGTCAGTGTAATTCAAAATTTTGTTACCCGTATAAATAACATTACAAATAAATAAACGGAGCGAGACCATTAGCGGCTTCTATTTTATGAACACGTCTTAAGTATTCTCAAATAGGCGTATAAAGTGTGGGAATTACCATTCCTCGTATATGTGTTGTAAAACCATAAAATAAGTCTGTATTCAGAGAGGGAAGCGCCTTCGGTTATTTATTTCTCTTGTTCTGTTTCTTATATTTAACAAAAATTCTTCCTTTTTGGGAAACTGGACTGAAGTCATCTGAATAATTATTATTTATGTGATTTTAGTCATCTTTAAACCGACTTCAAAAAGAAGGAGGTTATCAATTCGTTCGGTATTTATTTTATGTATGTACACCGATTACTCTGAGATTTATGATCCGATTTACGTATTCTTCTTTAGTTCGATGCGGAATAGATGCCATTTGGTCCCATAAACATTTTACATAGTTTGACCCAGTACTTTTCAGAAGTCGGTTTTTTTAAACGTAGTTTTTTTTTGTTTTATAAAATACATAATTATTATGTTGCATAAGCCAATTGCCATTGATTTTCCCTTTATATTCGCGTTGTAATGTCGATGTCGTTCGCTATAAAAATGAACAATTTTGTGTAAAACATCATTTTTATTAATTACAAATAAGTAAATCTGTTTTCTCGTAAATATCATTTGATATAATATTTGCAAGCTAAAAAATCAATATAAGAAAGCATATCTTTTTATAATAATTATTATTTATATAACTACTCGATCATAAAAGCAAATGCTCAAAGTACTAATATTCTATATTAAGTATTAAAATACTGAATCTAGTTCCATTCATAGTTTCAAATACAATACTAATAGCAAAGTTCAATCATTCTGCAAATCGAGTTTGCTAAGCGGTTAATAGTTTTGTATTGCCGATCGAGTAAGTATATTATAGTATAAGAGCTAGCGACGTCTGTAAAACAATAATTTTCCCTTCTCCCTGCATTATACGGGATAAGTGGCCGATGATAGAGTTTGCAATTATCAGTGTGTAATCGTACCTGTAATGGTAATTTTTAGTTCTATTTTCGAAATATGTATTATGTATGGACTGAAATTTTAATTTGATGTTTTCTAATCTAATAATCACCAGCCAGGTTTCTTCAAAGTGTTATTGATTCTTTTGGTCAAGAAATACTTGAAAAACCAAAATACACCACATGACTTAAAATAACAATATTTTACCTGCCACATTACAACGCGCATTAGTAAACGCGACCTCTAGTTCCAGACAGCTACCCGGGAAAGTGTGAGAGATAGAATATCTTGAGACTAGCCTATGAAATCTCTCTCAAAACATGCCCAGCTCTCAGACAATTAGGTTTAATACATCAGTGATATACGGATTACAGTTACACGTAAAAGCGATCATGTACAAGATATGCCAAACTATTATTGTCCATTAAGATTTAGTTGGGACGGATTTCATGACGGACTCTAATCTGTTATCAGCTCAATCAGTTCCGCCGCGATTCATGCAATTGGATCGAATTATCGGCATCAAATAAATAAAATATATATTCAAATTCGAATATTTTTATTCAAAATAGCATATAAAATCACTTCTTGAAAGTCAAAAACTAACACCCATTCCAAAAGATATGCCTCAGACCTGAAAAGAACGGGCGCAACAAACTCAGTGGGCTTCTTTTTTAAATATAATAATATAATGACAATGCAATGATAAATCGTATAATAAAATTTATTATTTCATTGCCTGTGGGCAGTCGCTCGATTCTCAATCAGTGGTATCATTCAGAAAGTAATTTATGCTATAGTAACCTTTACCACACAAACTTTTATAACAATTCTTTTGAATTTCGTGATACATTTGTTTTGAACATTATCGGGGAGCTTGTTGTAAAAGCATGTACAACGCCGCACAAAAGACTTACTAACTCGACTTAGTTGAGTAGTAGGCTTATAAGTTTATGTTTGTTCCTGGCTATGACAGTTTCTAGCAAATTCACTTATACACATACATAACATTATCAAGAATATATTGAGAGGCAACAGTCAAGATGTTTATTTCTATAAAATTTTCTCTCAATGATTCTTTAGAACCTAGATCATAAATAGCGCGAATAGCTCTCTTCTGCAGCACAAATATGGTATTGATATCGGCAGCATTGCCCCATTGCAATATACCAATATACCATGTATATAAATATGTGTATATCGTGAGTACCTGTCTTAATTATTACAATATCAACTCAATATTTTATGCATTCTGATGAAAGTGTTAATATTAGAACTTGGTCCTGCTCGTCCCTTATTTTCATTAAAAAAAAAACAATACTATCAACCTTTAAGCTTATATGCAACTGTTAACGTTCTGTGATGTAGGTATGTGGTAACGTTACGTAACTCTTCAATGGGTGACTGTGGTGAAAGAGATAACGATGCCGCTAACGGACTAGACAAGAGGGGCTTGGAAATGACTGCTGACAGACAAATGGACTGGAACTTATTGTCCCTCTCTCCTCTGGATAGCCTGCATCATGCAATGTGCAGGTAAAATTGGATGGAGGCAAGTGGGTGCAGATAGGCAAAATAAGCTCGGCTGTGCATAGCCTTTAAGCTCTCTAGCAAAATGTGTAAACTCACCCTGGGATACGTAAAATAGCTCATGTTATAATACATCGTTTAGTCTTACACTGGCCTGCTCATTCTTATGAAAATAATCCCGTTGGATCCTGGGATTTACTCGGAAGAATGGCATTTGAACAACAGTAACTACTCTAAATTGATGTTCGATGGGAATAATGAACTTTCCCCGCAAAAGGGGATATGTACGCCTTTATGAATATGTTTCTAGAATTTATGAAACGTTTTTAATGAAATTGCTCAAAAACATTGATAACAATAAAGGATCCGGTAGTGATGGAATGCCCCTGTGATTTTATGCCAAATGTGTGAAGTATATTACGCAGCCTATTTCATGTTTGTTAAACCGATGTTTTCGTGACGGCTACTTTCCAAAAATGAATGACACAGCTTATATAATCCCTGTTCTCACCAACAACCTCCACAAACCCGATGGATAAATGTCTCAGGCTGTAGACAGTCAAAAGAAGCGATTCCTGCACTATCGCCCAACCTGACACCTCGACTTATTAACCTAAATAAACATAACATCTGAATCATAGTCCATATGGATTTATAAAAGTCGCTCCACTAACACTTACCTAGCTATTTTGGGTGTCACCTGCTGTCGTTACGTCAACACCTCAACGTGACTATGCTGCTGCCATCCGCCAGCAACCCAGAAAGCGGACAGTGCTGAGGACAGAAAGTGGAAGCGGGCACGCCCGCAACGAACCCGCTTGTAGAGCTGTGTCGAAGGGTCTGACCGATAAGGAGGGCTTCATTAAGGTGGAGCGGAAGAAGAGGAGACCTCCTAGTCATAACCAATGTGGCACAGCACTGATAGGACAGAACCAGCTCCTGCGTCCCGTAATCCCAGCGACGTATATCTACGTCTCTCGCTTTCACCACACCACCAAGGCCTCCGACATTGTTCAGTACTTGGTGGAGAAGACAAGGTTCCGGTTGGGTGTCGAAAAGTTGGTGACGCGTCACGAAGTAGACTTCAACTCTTTTGTTGTTCGCGTCCCGACAACATATTTCAACCTTCCTGGACGTGCAGCTGTGGCCGAAGAGAGTGTGGTTGTGTTCCGCAAGTATCACGGAAGTCGCCGACCGCCGGAAGCTACCGAACGCGCGCCTCACATCGCCGCGAATAGTTATGTTAGACTATAAGGTATTTATTTTATGGGCCATGTAGCCTGAAATAAAGGAATATTATTATTATTATCATTATTATTATTATTATGATTATTATTATTATTATTATTATTATTATTATTATTATTATTATTATTATTATTATTATTATTATTATTATTATTATTATTATTATTATTATTATTATTATTATTATTATTATTATTATTATTATTATTATTATTATTATTATTATTATTATTATTATTATTATTATTATTATTATTATTATTATTATTATTATTATTATTATTATTATTATTATTATTATTATTATTATTATTATTATTATTATTATTATTATTATTATTATTATTATTATTATTATTATTATTATTATTATTATTATTATTATTATTATTATTATTATTATTATTATTATTATTATTATTATTATTATTATTATTATTATTATTATTATTATTATTATTATTATTATTATTATTATTATTATTATTATTATTATTATTATTATTATTATTATTATTATTATTATTATTATTATTATTATTATTATTATTATTATTATTATTATTATTATTATTATTATTATTATTATTATTATTATTATTACTATTACTATTATTATTATTATTATTACAAACAAACAGTTTCCTTTAGTTCAAGTAGTTTAAGACTATGTAACAGATGGTTTGGGATAACACCTGTGGTGGAAAGGACTATTGGAATTACGTATACTTTTTTTTGGTTCCAGATTCTAGCCACTTCATCCTTCAGTTCAGTATATTTGTTGATTTTTTCAGAAATTGTTTTTTGTAAGTTATGAGTGTTTGGAACAGCAATGTCTATCAGGTAGGTTATTTCATTTAATTTATCTTTGAGCGTTATATCCGGTCTATTGTAGTGAATGGTTCTGTCTGTAAGTATCGCGCGATCAAAATAAAGTTTATATGTATCGTTTTCTAAAACTGTTTGTGGTTTATATTTGTAATAAGGTGTGTTTGTGTTTTGTATGAGTTTGTGTTTGAGTGCTAACTTTTGGTGAATGATATTGACTACTTGGTTATGTCTATGCGTATAATCTGTTTGTGTGAGTGTTGTACATCCTCCGGTAATATGTTGGATGGTTTCTGGGTGAACATGGCATTTGCGGCATTTATCGTTTGATATTGAGGGGTCTTTGATTATGAATTTTCTGTAGTTTTTGGTGTTGACAACTTGGTCCTGTATCGCTATTATAAATCCTTCGGTCTCTGGGAATAGGTTTCCTATTTTAAGCCATTTGTTTGAGGCGGCGGTGTTTATGTGGGATTGTTCATGTAACACTTTTCGCTTCCAACTGTCAAGTTTTTGTATTTGGGGATCGTTTCTTTGAGTGTTTTGAGAGCTTATGTCTTCGTGTAAATTAAGTGGAGTAAAGTTAATATCATTTTTAACAATGGCTTTATGAATTTCGCTGGTCTGTGATTTTAAGTGGAAAAAATCTTTTAAATTGCCGACTTGTTTTTGACAGAGATGATTCAAATCAATGAGGCCCCTTCCTCCATATTCTCTTTTGATAGTAAGTCTTTCTATTGCAGATTTTGGGTGTAGATTATTGTGCTTAGTTAGTGAGGTGCGAATCGTCCGCTCTATTTGTTCTATGTCTGTTTTTGTCCATTTTATGATACCAAATGAGTATGTTAGAATTGGGATAGCATATGTATTTAGGGACTTTATAAGGTGTTTGCTTGTTAATTGAGTTTTACAAAGAGCATTAATTCGTTTTTTAAATTCTTTTGTTAAAGTGTTTTTGATTTCTGTGTGATCTAATCCTCTAAGTTGTTTATATCCTAAGTATTTATATAGTTCGGTTTGTTCCATGGCTCTAATTATATCGATATCATTAACTGCATAATCGCCCGGCCGTATCTTGCCTCGTTTTATGTGAAGTGTTCTACATTTATCCAAACCAAATTCCATATTAATATCTTTGCTAAATTGTGCTGTAGTATCTATTAATTTTTTCATTTCCATTTCTGTTTTTCCATATAACTTAATATCATCCATATATATGAGATGAGAGACTATTGTTTCTTGTATATCGTGTTTGAGGCGATATCCTGCACGACAATCACGCAGCAAATGTGACAGGGGGTTTAAGGCGAGGCAAAACCACAGAGGACTCAAGGAATCGCCTTGATAGATACCCTTTCTAATGGCTATTTCTCTAGTTGTGATGGTGTTTTGATTTGTATTCAAATAAAGTATGGTTTTCCATCTAGACATAATATCGTGTAAAAAATTTATTATTTTTGGGTTTATTTTATATATTTGTAATATTTTAATCAACCAAGAATGTGGGATACTATCGAAAGCTTTCTTATAGTCTATATATGTGCAATGTAGGTTTCTATTTTTTGAAGTCGCATGTTTGTGAATAGTAGAATCAATTATTAACTGTTCCTTACATCCCATGTGGCCTCGCCTGCATCCTTTTTGTTCTTCCGCTATTATATTATAATGTTCAACATGTTTATTGATTTTTGTTGTTATGGCTGATTTTATATATAGTTGGTAGGCATGTGATTGGTCTGTATTGTGAAGGCAGTGGAGATATCTGTAATTTTGGGAGCATATAGGTTATTCCAGTAGCAATGAAATCTGGAATTTTCTGTTTACCAATAATGATATCTGTAATATTTTTGGCCATGATTTTATGTAAAGAAATTAATTTTTTATACCAAAAGTTATGAATTTTGTCTATCCCTGGTGATTTCCAGTTATGCAATCTGGCTGTAATGTTATTTATGTCTGTCTCAGTTATTTCTGTGAAATCCATTTCTTCAATTGCATTCCATTTATTTTCTTCTTCTATAATCCAATCAGCTTTATCATTGTGATGTACTTGTTGTTCCCAGATGCCTGACCAAAACGATTCCAGTTGTTCTTTTGTGGGCACATTAGGATTTTTTACTGTATCTGTTTTTAGTTTGTGTAAGTTTCTGTAGAAATTCTTTTCGTTAGTGCTAAACATTGTGTTATCATTTTTCCTTTCCTGTGCCTTTTTGTATCTTTTAAGTCTATGAACTTTGAGTGCTAATTTTTGTTTTAAAGTGTCTAAAAATTCTTCCGGTTTAATGTTGCTATTTTCATGTTTAGTGTGTGTGTTTCCTGTTTTAAATATTGCTTTAACATGCTTAATGATTTTACGGGATCTATTGTTATTGATGTACTGGGTGAGTCGCCCACAGTCTGCTCTGAGTTTTTCTATGTCCTTTTCTAACCTTATTTGCCATGGTGGTTTATTACAGTCTTTGGGCCTTGTGCTTCTAATATATTCTGTGACCTTATAGTTAAGTTCTTCAGAGATAACTAAGGCTACGCAATACACTATCGTATGTATGTCAGTTAGTTTTGTGTCGTCGGAAATAAATCGGGACAGGATATCGCTATTAAACATATTGACTAGTTGAAATAGGTGAGAATTGTATCTAAGTTTAGGCAATTTTGGACGGACTAGTGGGTCCATTCCTGAATATTGTGTTAGTGCTGTTTTGAATTTATAACAAATTTCTTCTATTACAGTGTTCGTACCTGGGTTATGGTCTAATACCGTATCAATGTCGTTTTCCATCATTATAGTAACAAATTCAGTCTGTGTAGACATATTATGTGATGTCTGAGTGATATATGAGAATGTTTGTAATGATTGAGTATTATATGTGGATGTATTTAATGATTGATTGTGCTGTGTGTTTGGTATTGTTTGAGTGGAAGAACATGGAATTACATCGTTTGTTGGTTCACTAATGTTAATATGGAATTGATTTTCATTTTCTATTTCTAGTTGTGACTTTATTTCTTCTTTAATTTGATTTAAAGTTTCCTGATTTAAGAGTTTGTTTTTTACTATTACTCTTCTTTGATCCGCAATTCTTTGTTCTGTAACGTTTAAGTCCGGATATTTTTGTAAGAAGAGTTCATGTAACTGTTTTCTGTAGGTGGTTAGGTCGGTCTCTAATTTCGTGATGTAGT
Source organism: Leptidea sinapis (assembly GCF_905404315.1). Lineage (NCBI taxonomy): Eukaryota > Metazoa > Arthropoda > Insecta > Lepidoptera > Pieridae > Leptidea > Leptidea sinapis. The sequence goes on along the minus strand of NC_066309.1, from coordinate 6,788,846 downwards.
AATAGGTGCGCATAATGAATAGGTTCATTTCTTTACTCCATTTCATGCGCACTCTCGGTTTACCGGCTTTGGTGGACGCGAGTAAAAAGGCATTTTCCTCCCGCGCAGCATCCAAGGTCGGTGTGGGTGAATATCTGCTTGAAAGGGGTGAGGAGGGAATGGATGGTGTATATGAGATGGTACATGGACTATTAGGTTCCGTTGGAGTAGTCCGGTCAGTCAGTCTGTCATTTTCGGCTGTAGTATTTTCGGATGATCCGGTGGGAGCCCGCCTGTTCAGCTCCTCACCGCTGACGGTTCGCATGCTGAGACACCCAGCGCCAGCTCCAGGTGTGCCCCGGCGATCGCCCCCGGGAAGCGGTCCAATTTTACGTTTTTTCATCGAGCGTGTCTCCATATTGAATGGGTTGTTGGGACCGTTGGTCGGAAAGGTGTGTCTAGGTGTTGGTGACTTTGTAAAGTATTTGTGCCTTCTACCTTAACGAGATAGGGTTTGGTCAAGAAGTTAATGACAATTTGTTCAAACCTTCCTTAAGCCCCCCCACCACGGCAAGGTGGTCCCCTGGGGGGGTTATTATTATTATTATTATTATTATTATTATTATTATTATTATTATTATTATTATTATTATTATTATTATTATTATTATTATTATTATTATTATTATTATTATTATTATTATTATTATTATTATTATTATTATTATTATTATTATTATTATTATTATTATTATTATTATTATTATTATTATTATTATTATTATTATTATTATTATTATTATTATTATTATTATTATTATTATTATTATTATTATTATTATTATTATTATTATTATTATTATTATTATTATTATTATTATTATTATTATTATTATTATTGTTATTGTTATTGTTATTGTTATTGTTATTGTTATTGTTATTGTTATTGTTATTGTTATTATTATTATTATTATTATTATTATTATTATTATTATTATTATTATTATTATTATTATTATTATTATTATTATTATTATTATTATTATTATTATTATTATTATTATTATTATTATTATTATTATTATTATTATTATTATTATTATTATTATTATTATTATTATTATTATTATTATTATTATTATTATTATTATTATTATTATTATTATTATTATTATTATTATTATTATTATTATTATTATTATTATTATTATTATTATTATTATTATTATTATTATTATTATTATTATTATTATTATTATTATTATTATTATTATTATTATTATTATTATTATTATTATTATTATTATTATTATTATTATTATTATTATTATTATTATTATTATTATTATTATTATTGTTATTATTGTTATTATTATTATTGTTATTATTGTTATTATTATTATTGTTATTGCTATTATTATTATTGTTATTATTATTATTATTATTATTATTATTATTATTATTATTATTATTATTATTATTATTATTATTATTATTATTATTATTATTATTATTATTATTATTATTATTATTATTATTATTATTATTATTATTATTATTATTATTATTATTATTATTATTATTATTATTATTATTATTATTATTATTATTATTATTATTATTATTATTATTATTATTATTATTATTATTATTATTATTATTATTATTATTATTATTATTATTATTATTATTATTATTATTATTATTATTATTATTATTATTATTATTATTATTATTATTATTATTATTATTATTATTATTATTATTATTATTATTATTATTATTATTATTATTATTATTATTATTATTATTATTATTATTATTATTATTATTATTATTATTATTATTATTATTATTATTATTATTATTATTATTATTATTATTATTATTATTATTATTATTATTATTATTATTATTATTATTATTATTATTATTATTATTATTATTATTATTATTATTATTATTATTATTATTACTAACGACTTACTGCAGGGTATGTGTAGCTCGCAGGTGAACAACTATTTAATAATATACTAAAGGCATAAAAGACATTTAATTTCTCAGAATTCACTATTAAGAGCAAAGAGGTGATGATTTTGTGAAGAAAGGCGTATGCTGCAGAGCTGAGTCTATCTGCTAGTTGGGCAATATGAGGACTCCACCGAAGTTTTTTATCTAACGTGATACCCAAGAAGATCGTAGTGCCCACAAGTTCCAATCTCTGGTCTATATAAGAGTATTTGCTTAAAAATTACTGTGGTGACAAAGATAACGGTTAACAACTTTTAGGTATCTTACAAGTACTGAAATTATTTCGTATGAAACTGGATATATCCATAATTAACACAAACTAAATGCAGACGTTTGAGCTCTGAGCAAATATAGAACATCGCATAAGATGAAACGGAGACATGAAAATGGTAAATACAGTTATGTGGGCACATCAGGAATGGAGTGCATAATGGAAAACCTACTTAATTTCTGTACAAAAACATAGAAAAAGTTTAATTTTGTTACTTTAGCACTTCTATGATTTTCTTTTGTTTTTAGCAATAATCACACAATATTAATACTTGGTATTTACAAAATGAATGACAATTGTAGAATCATCAAGAATGATAAAGATCGGATCATTTAGAGGTATGGATTTATTAAAGAATAAAAAATACGGGAATAAGGAATAAAAACTTAAACATTAACTTTTTGAATTTTTGTAATATTTAGAATGCTTATGGAATAATTTTGCTTGAATTGTTTTATTTGTCAATATATATGTACTTAGTGGTTAAATAAAATATTCATTTATTGCGCTATCGTACACAAAAATCACAATTTATGTAACATAAATAATTTAAAACTTTAGAACTATTACAATTATTTTACATTAAAAACTTTATCTTTCAGAAAAATCAACTTTCATCCATTTTTTTAACGATTGTCTTACGAATTTTCGATCAGGTAGCGTGTCCTGACACGAGTTTCACATTTTATACCCATCCCAAGAAAAGTTCTCAACACCGCAAAAGAAGTTGTCGGTTCAAAAAATTACACTAAATAGCTTTACGATACAACAAAACCCCATTTGTCGTATCACCGCTTTTCGACAACACTTCCCTTAAAGCCTCACCTAGTATCGGAATACTGGGTCGCGAAACCTCGAGCGATTGCCAATTCCGTGGCCATCTGGAGGGCAAAGCCAGATTGGCTTCGAAGAATCTGGGTGTTATTCATAGAACACGGCAATACTTCAAGCCAGCCCACATTCTAGCGCTCTACAAAGCGCAGGTCCGGCCACACCTAGAGTATTGCTGTCATCTCTGGTTTGGCGCACCCCAGTATCAGCTCGATCCATTTGACCGCGTGCAACGCAGAGCAGCTCGAATTGTCGAGGACCCCGTGCTCTGTGAACGGCTGGATCACTTAGCGTTGCGTAGAGACGTCGCTTTATTGTGTGTCTTCTACACCATTTATGACGGGGAGTGTTCCAAAGAGCTGTTCAACCTGATTCCTGCCTCCGAATTCCACCTTCGCACGACACGCCACAGGTTAGGATATCATCCACACCATCTGGATGTGTGGCGGTCCTCCACAGTGCGGTATTCAAGGAGCTTTCTTCCCCGTACTACAAAGCTGTGGAATGAGCTTCCTTGTGCGGTGTTTCAGGGACGATACGACATGGGTACCTTCAAAAAAAGCGCGTACATCTCTCTTTTAGGACGGCAATGCTCCTGTGATTCCTCTGGTGTTGCAAGAGAATGTGGGCGGCGGTGATCACTTAACACCAGGAGACCCGTACGCTCATTTGTCCTTCTATTCCAAAAAGCAAAGCTTTATTAAAGTGAAGCTATATAATACATAATTTTTATTTTGGACGGAATATATCATTTGGACGGATAATAGAAAATAATATGTACGTTCGTTTGTCCTCCTATTCCATATAAAAAAAAATGCATCAGGTAATCTATCGAGAGATGGATGTGCGTTCTATACTGAAATAACCTATCATTGATTATTTAGAGTATAATAAATGTTATGCCTTGTTTTTGGATTTTTGAGTTTTCTGCTAACTAATAATACCAGTTATCATGAACATACAGTGAGAACAACATTGAAATATCGGAAATCTAAAAAATCCTGAACTGTTAAAAAATATAAATGATAGAATACATATTAATTTGCTAATTAATATAAAGTTAATATAACCAGCCAACAGACATTGAATTGAAATCATATAACAACTCGACGCGACAGTACATTTCAATGTATTTCAGTGTACTTAACGAAATATAAAATTTTATGTCGATTCAATTACCAGCACTCGACAGCTGTTTAAATATTCAATTGTATTAATAATGTTTGAAAATCTGTCTGCAGCATTGGTCGTACTATATTTTTAAATAATATTGATTAATTGAATAGAATCCTAAGTTTAATATTTTAATTTTAACGTTCCCACTGCAAGTATTATAAATATTTGGATAACAAATTTTTGGATAGTATGGTACAAATGTTTTTGGAGTGAGAACTTCAAAACTTCTATAGGTGCAGAGCATTTTATTTATTGGGTATTAAATAAGCAAAATATACCAATTACAAATAAATAATATATTCTAAGTGGTTATATTTTTTTACTAACTAATGATATTTTTTAAATTGTGTCTAACAATAAAGGCATAAAAGGCATTCATTTTCTCAAAATTGATTCCTTTAGAATTCTTTTTGATGTCATTTCTTATACTACTAGATACTACTACCGCTTCGGAAACAAATGGCGCTCTGAGAGAGAAGAAGCGGCGCAAGAAACTCTCCCAGCATTGTTTTTTTGCGCTCTTTTCAATAAAAATATACAATATTGTACAGTCGCTATAAAATAATCACAATCTAGTCCCAGGCTGTCCGATCATTTAGATATTCAGCAGTGGAGTAATAGGATTTACGACAGAGCCATTTTTTTATAAAACATTTAAATTTATTTATAGATAATGCCTGAACAGTGGCTGGGACTTTATTGTAGAAGTGTATATTATAATACTAAATTAAAAGCCATAAATCCCTCGTCAACAGCTGACATCGCATTGTAAGAAAATTGGTAGTCACCGTTTGTCTTAAAGACGTCACATAAATAAAATCGAAGTTCTCTCTCTAATACCAGAATTTAATGTCATAAATTATCCTCGTCATTAATAAAGGAGCCACTGTGTCGCCAACAGTCTCATATATATATATTTTTTTTATAAATTTCCTATCAAAAACAAATATAAAATTGTACCTTAGTATTCCGAATCATTTTGCTACCAACGCTGTAGAGTTTGTAGTGTGTTTGTACGCGCTTAATCCAGAGAGGATTTACTTGTCGGAGTTAAATAATTCTTATTGTGTAGAGAATCCAGATTCATAAATAATAGTTAAGGCCATAGAATAATAACGCTTAGAACGAGAGTAGGCCCAAGCTAAATGAAGCAGTTCCAATGTGGTATTTTATAGGTACATACGTTTCCCGCCGCGTCAGTGTCATTTTGTTAACTTCCAGTACAATCAAAGCGCGAAATTTAATTTAAAAATTACGAACTGTGCAGTAAAAGTGTGTCACAAAGCGTGTTAAAATAAAAATTATGATAAGAAAATATCACATTTCAAATACTATTTCACAACTTTAAATTTAAGCTAATACATTCGTCAAAACAGCAAAATATTTTGTAAACAAAACGGACGCCATTAAAAAAATATGTTGCCCGCTATGAAAGTACTATATACCCTCCGCTGGGATAGTTTTTTGTGTTAATTGGTAGATATATCCACATGATGTTATAAGTAGTCAAATAATCTTAATTAAATTAGGCTTAAACTAAGCGCTTTGAATAGTCACTAGGAAAAAGTTGAGCACGTGAGAATATTAACGGCCACTCTTTTTAACGAAACTTCTTTATCGATGTATGAGAGGAATTTTATAGGAAATCGTCACGATTTCCGGTTACGCGCCATTTTGTTTTTAATTCCAATATTGCCGCCGCGCAAAGGAATGATTTCAACATTATGGATATCGTATCCGAGGTTCTCGAGGGTGAAGAGAACGAATTTGGGATTATTTTTGAAATCATTGGCTGTCTGTGGGCGTGTTGGCGAATGTAATTACGTGACACTCACGCACACATTATTATAATGTTACTTCCATATTGACTGGAACTATGAATGAAACTATCGTTCTTTTCTTATTCTTGTTGTTACACTAGCACATTAGGAATAATCCTGTAAAGCTAGAAGTAAGTGTTGAAAACAAATAAATAAATAAATTCTATGGTTAAGGCTATCTTGTATAAGTCTTTTCTTCTAGCATTCTTCTATGTGGGAAGAAAAATCGCTTTATAAGCAAGCGTTAAGCCCTTAGCAAAGTTAAAATCGTTTCTTAACTCTTCTCTTTCTATCATTGGTAGCGTTTAATTACTCAAATATTTTTTTAACGCTAGTAAAATATGGAAATTAATTATTCCATGTTTAATTTTTGTTACACGATAATTTACCTCATAATTTTGTATTGTAATATAATTTATAAACACTACTTGCGTTGGGATTTATCACAATTGTTTTATGTAAGAAGAGGGCAAACGAACGACAACATTCTCTAGCAACAGCAGGGGAATCTCAGGAGCGTGGCCTGCTTTATAGAAAGATACACACTTTTACCCATGTCATATCGTCCTAGAAACACCGCACAAAGAAACTCATTCCACAGCTTGGTACGTGGTAAAAAGTTATTTGAAAACCGCGCTTTGAACGCCACATCCAGATGGTAGGAATGAAATCCTTATTTGTGGCGTGTCATGCGAAAGAGGTATTCGGTGGCATGAATCAGGTGAAACAGCTCTTCAGAACACTCCCTGTGTTAAATGAGGTAGAAGACACACAACGAAGCGACGTCTTTACGCAACGCCAAGTGATCTTGCCGTTCAGAGAACCATGGAAAAACTGACAATTCGAGCAGCTCTGTGTTGCACTATGGATGGGTACCACAGGAGTCCCTTTTTCTGTCGTTGAGCAGTGAATGAAATCTAAATCACTTTATTCATGTAGGCCATGGAAGTGATACTTATGAATGTCAAAAGTTTTCTTTTCTTTTTACATCTACCACCACTTCGGAAAGGTTAAGATTTAACTAGAAGAAGTAGCAAGGGACTCATTGACACTTTTTTAAATCACCATTAACAGCTTCATCGTTTTACAAATCAGTTCATTTAAAAATATAATATGTAAAGTGATTCAACAATATTACGCAAACGTACACTCAATGCTTATACGAATAAGTCAAAAAATAAGAATGTAGATTATTATGTAAAAACACAAGAGTTATTGAGTAAAAAGTATATGAATCAATGCATAAACCGTAAAATAAATAAAGCACACATTTTATTCGTACTTATTATTTTATTTTACTTATAATAAATAAAAAATAAAATAACTTAAATGTAAGTTTACGATTATAAAAATAACTGTACAGTGATGTGCAAGCAATATTTACCTGACTTCAAAAAAAGGAGGAGGTTCTCAATTCGCCGGTATGTTGTTCTTTTATTTTGTTTGTTACCTTACAACTTTGGGCTGGGTGAACCGATTTAGATAATTCTTTTTTTATTTGAAAGCTGGTGCTTCCCGAGTGGTCCCATTGTTTAAAAAAATATTAATTAATTAGATTGTATAAAAATACGCAATTATCTTTATACTTTTAGTGCATATTATATATTCTATTGTTTTGAAGAAAAAAACAACCGTTTTTTTATTGTTTCATTTGAAAAGACGCCATATGTAGAAATTACTGTGCTAATAAAACTTGACGTCTCAATATGTCTCAAAGTCAGAAGCGAATTCGCAATGCCGTTCAGAGTATTAGGTTGAATCAAGAAACCTAAGTGGCACTCCATTGTAATGGGCAGTGCGTATCATTTACCGTATTGGTGGTCTTGCCACTTTTTCTAATAAGAAAAATAAAACATTTTTAAAACCGCAGTACTGAATAATGAGGCTTTCGAAACAAACTCCAATATTAATTCAAATTACGAATTTTTCATCTTAATTTAAGGAGAATGCTACTTAAGAGTATATAATAAAAACGTTTATTACCATTCCTCAGTATTGTGCTCAAACTTTTACGCTCAAAGTTGGTAAAAAACATCCATCCTTTTATTTCTCACACAAACCTTTTCCTCGCCCTCAACTTTAACGAGCCTTTGATAATTTTAAGTGGGGCCCCTTTTCCGTTCAATCGATGGAGGCACTGAAATTTCGGGACATATTTCCAATTAATACGCCTTCGTTACTTACGGGTAAGAGGTTTATGGTAATATCAGAGACACATCACATCATTTTCAAGTGTTAAAAAAAGACATAAAAAGGCATAAAAGGCATTTATTTTCTCAAAATTTATTCCTTTAGAATTCTTTATGATGTCATTTCTTATACTACTAGATACTACTACCGCTTCGGAAACAAATAGCGCTCTGGGAGAGAAGAAGCGGCACAAGAAACTCTCCCAGCATTCTTTTTTTTGCGCTCTTTTCAATAAAAATATACAATATTGTACAGTCATTTCTATCGCTATAAAATAATCACAATCTGTCCCAGGCTGTCCGATCATTTAGATATTCAGCAGTGGAGTAATAGGATTTACGACAGAGCCATTTTTTTTACAAAACATTTAAATTTATTTATAGATAATGCCTGAACAGTGGCTGGGACTTTATTGTAGAAGTGTATACATTTACCCTTAAAGCAATTATGTATCTTATGAAGCCTACTAGAATTAGTTACAAGCAATCCCTTATTTCTAGTGTTAACGGCCTATGTTCACGGCCTTTAAATTTGAGTGCAAAATTTTACTCATGAGTCCTATGCAATTATTAATTATGTTTTACCTTTTAATTTATTATTATAATATTAGCTTTTGAAGTGAAAACTTCTTATTCATCGTTGTGATTTGAAACGAAAAAGCGCGATATTTTAAAGAGACGGACACATATATTCACAAGATTTAACGTGGGAGATCATGTGATAGGAAGCATTATATTGTTTTTTGGTACCAAGCGATTATAGTTGAAGAAAACATTGTCTTATGTATGACGCGAGTATACCTTAATAATATATTCTGGCGTCATGCGCACGCCGTTATACTACATAGACACCAGGTAAACATAAATATGGTAGCGGTGATAGTAATGTATTTCATAGCAGTTGAAATCATGTGTCATCCTAGCAACATGTACTAGGACTTCATATGCAGTTAAGAGGCTCATGCACAATGCAGGTTTCACTTGTGACATGTTTACTTTGTACGCATGCAATTTTTATTTAAATTGAGAAAAAACATTATAAATTTATTAATAAAATGCGGTAGTGAAACAAAAAAGTAGCAATATTCACTTTTATAATTATTAAACATCATTCAAATGCATGACTCACAATATTAAATGAATAACATAGAAGAAAATATTATATTCCGACGTTGAAGCTCATGACATTAAAGGTTCTTCACGTGATATGAGAACTCACTGAGCACTTAAATATTTACTAGAGTGCATCGAATAAACATACTGTGCTCAATTACTACAAGCAGTAATGTTAATAATGCATTTACATTTTTTAGAACTCTACTTCGTCGTTTGATCATATAATATTAATACTTTGCTTAGCTTTTAAAATCTATTTTTGTAAAGTTCTTCCTTTGAACGAGTCTTGAGAATAGTAAATGCAATGGCTCACAATAAATGTATTCAGGTATTCATTAATTTAATTTATATTTCAGTTTTTTTTTATTTAGGCATAACATTTATACTATTCATTTATAATTTACTATTCATAAAAATACTAATTTCTCAGTCTTTGAGAGATAAGAAAGAATATATTTAGTTTTAAACAATATTGTTTGAATTAATATGAATTAAACCATTATTTTGAATGAGTTACTATAATAACAAATAACAAATTAAATATAATTAAACTTTCGTTAAAGTTAAAGAAAAGGATGATTCTATGCCTCGAAATATTAATATCATTACAATTATCATTATCATTAGTGGGAGGCACCTTTGCACGGGATGCCGGCTAGATTATGGGTACACGGTGCCTATTTCTGCCGTGAAGCAGTAATGTGTAAGCATAACTATGTTTCAGTCTGAAAGGCGCCGTAGCTAGTGAAATTACTGGGCAAATGAGACTAAGCATCTTGTGTCTCAAGGTGACGAGCGCAATTTTAGTGCCACTCAGAATTTTGTGGTTTTCAAGAATCCTGAGCGGCACGGAATTGTAATGGGTAGGTGTTAATTACCATCAGCTTAACGTTCTCCTCGTCTCGTCCCTTATTTTCATCAAAAAATTTATAACTCAAGTAAATAATATATACTTCCGTTATATTGCAAGAAATAGTTGAAAATTTCATACCTCTAATATTTACTATCTTTTGCATCGCACTCCCACGGGAAGTTTAAAAAAGATGTAATGTTTAGTGTGAAAGATGTTCACCATTCAAATTCGGGATGAAAAGTAACCCCGTGTAATTTTCTGTCTCCCTTAAAACGTGATTTCGTATGAAAAAATATATATTCTATTTCGTTCGTAAAATTTTTTATTCTATTTATGTAAGTCCATCAATTTAAATAAAGGTATACATGTATAGGTATGTATGTAAATATATACATTAAAAAATCTTAGATCAACGTCAAACCAAATATTAGGGGTTAAAGTATGAAATTGCCGATTTTTACTTTAAAATGAAATTTGTTTTTTTAATAGGAAGGTCATTTATGCCTTTGCGATAGAACTGTGGTGATCTAGATTCGACAAATTGTGTGAAAGCATTTTGTATTGCCTCCTGAGAAGAAAACTTTTTTCATGTAGAAAATTGTCCAAATCATAAAAAAATGGAAGTCCGTTGGAGCAAGGTCTGGAGAATATGGAGGGTGACGAATGGTTTCTAATTGCAGTTCTTGTAGATTTAAAACGGTTTCTCGTGCTGTATGAAGTCTCGCGTTATCAGAGCAATAATGGTGAGTTCATGAGTCGGGGCTGCTTCACTGCTAGTTTTGCTATCATTGTTCGGATTGTGGCTCAGTAGACATCTGCCGTTGTTGCTTGACCAGATCGGAGAAAGCTATAGTGAATAACACCATGCTGAGACCACCAAACAGTTATCAGTAACAGTTTACTTTTTATTACCAATAAAGGTTTGCTTTTATTTAGGACAGTGTTGCGGAGTTTTGACCTGGGGTCAGCCATTGCATTTTTCGCTTACGGTTATCGTAAAAAATCCACTTTTCATCGGATGTCACAATTCGATCCGATATTTCTTCATTTATGTATCGATTTATGTATCGAAATCATGAGGCATCCATTTTTCATATTTTTTCATTTTATTGATTTGACGCAATCCAGTCAATATTGTTGGTAAGGTAACGTTAAACTATGTCTCTAATTTCTGGGTAGTTTGGCTTGGATTGGCTTCCACCATCTCTTTCAATTCATTGTTATTCACTCGTGTGGGCAGTCTTCCACGTGGTTCGTTCTTAAAATCAAAGTTTCCATCACGAAAGCTTTTTTGGGTTAAAAACCCAAAATCGCACGGTGCGTTCATTAGCAGTCCAGCTCCAAACGCAACATTAATGTTGCAATCTGTTTTTGTCGCGTTAGTTCGGCGTCGCAACTCGTATTCAAATATCACTCGAATTTAAGAAGTATTCATCTTTCTTGTCTACGCTAAATAAAAAAAACAACTGAAAGTCGATAATGGAACGTTGCACCCTTTAAAAAAAAATAACTACATAGGTAAGATGTGAAAAAAGTTACGGCCTTACTAATAAACTTGGTATAAAGTTAAACTTGAGAATAAAACAAGAATATGCAAAATGCTTACAAAAAAACTGAAAATAGTATTTTATCGACTATATCGCCACATGAGTAAGAAAAAGGTACAGAGACTAAGCTTCATACAACCACGATAAACGGTTGTACTTCTACAATGATCCGAGGAATGTGTGAGTGTCCACTGGCCGCTTATTTTTGTTGCGTACGCTAAACAGGATATTACCGGTTGACGATCGCACAGACAGTTGATAAGATTTAGCGCGATACATGTATTGTTCTTCTATTAATTGCAAGCTTGAATATTTTAACATAGAAAGTGATATATTAATAGACTATAAAGTCTGAGATAAAACAAGTTGTATGTATTTGTATTCACGTTCCTCATTCGGTTGAGTGCGCTCGCAATAATGAATAACATCTCATCAATAAGAGCCTCGCGTTCCATGAGATAGTGTTGTCAATATATCAGTGAAGGCCGACGTCGTGATAAATATAACGAATTCTCATAGTCAGGAGCTGTTTTACTAAAATTTCCTTGAGTTTGATTTGATTGGTATTATGTTACTTGATATTACCAGTGGGAGGCTCCTTTGCACAAGAAGGCTAGATTATGGGTACCACAATGGCGCCTATTTCTGCCGTGAAGCAGTAATGTGTAAGCATTACTATGTTTCTGTCTGAAGGGCGCCGTAACTAGTGAAATTACTGGGCAAATGAGACTTAACATCTTATGTCTCAAGGTGACGAGCGCAATTGTAGTGCCACTCAGAATTTTTGGATTTTTCAAGATTCCTGAGTGACACTGCATTGTGATGGCTAAGGCGTATCAATTACTATCAACTGTACGTCCTGCACGTCACATCCATCATTTTCATAAAAAAAAAAAACAAAAATTTAGAACTCCATTGTAAAATTGTATAAAAAAAAAACACTTGTAATGATAAATTCGTGTAATCCTATTAAGTATTGTAAATATAGTTGTTACCAATGCTTTGTTTAGAATTAAAATTTGTGAACTCAAATAATGTTTTAATATATCAGCAAAAATCTGCAACGAAATCAAACATCTTGTATAATACAAAATTCATGTAAGTAATTATTTCCCGTTAAATATTTTACAAAACGTATTATTTCATAGGCGAATTGAGAGCTTCTTGTAAAAAAAAAGATAATTTCCTCGGTAAATTCAGAACTAATATCCGAATGTTTGGCAAAAGCAATAAATTTGAATTTTGCTTTCTTCCATTTTTCCAACCGGATTTCCAGTGCATATTTTAAAAACTTTTGGACTATTTTTAAACGTTTGGAAGTAAATTTGCTCCCTGCTAATAATTATTATCTCCGTTAGTAATTTGGCCTGGCTTAACAATATGTATAACAATATCTCTCTTTGTACGTTCTAATGGTATAAATTCAACTATTACGCTTTTCTTGTAGTTTAATTATAATGCTGGTTGCTCAAAATGTTTCGGTTAATGTATAGAATATAATGGAAAATATTTAGTAATACAAAGCGTTCGAAATTATTGTAACTTCGTGAAGTGTGATCTACAGCATCGTTCATTCTGGTTTATATTCTAGTTTTTTATATTGTCAATACTGACATACACGTGCAAAACCTACTAACAAACACATAATCTATTGCTGTTCCTCTCTCGTTAGTCTCGCTAAAACTCGAGAACGGCTGGACCGATTTGGCTAATTTTGGTCTTGAATTATTTGTGGCAGTCCAGGGAAGGTTTAAAAGGTGAATAAATATGAAAATGTTCGGAATTAAATAAAAACAACAATTTTGTTTTTCCTTTGATGTGTCCGCCGTCGTTCAGAAATCAAATTGAAAGAATAGTTTAAAATGAATAACTAATTAGAATTTATATCTTTCTAACTCTCTCAGGAGGTAAAAAATAAACTTAATTTTATATACAGAACAACGTCTGTCGGGTCATCTAGTAATTTATAACTATGCCGCCTTACAAATATAGTTAGTATAAAGTTTGTTTGTTAAAAAAATGTTTACAAATAGACGATTTTTTATGACGATTACGACGATAGATAATAATGAAACAAAAACGTATTTCTGGATGATAATACCATTCAACTACCCTTCTTTGTTTGTAGTAGGCAAGAAAGACTGCGTGGTGAGAACCGTATCGCATCAAACAAATTATCTTCTATACTAATATATAAAGCTGCAGTGTTTGTTTGAACGCGCTAATCTCTGGTACTACTGGTCCGATTTGAATGATTCTTTCAGTGTTGGGTAGTCCATTTATCGAGGAAGGCTATAGGCTATGTTTTTTTTTCAAAATTAGGGATCCGTAATAAAATTGCTATTTTGTAACACCAGGTGTAAAATCGAAAACCTATTTTTGCGTGCGCTGCAAAAACTATTGACAATAGAACAAAATGATGAAAATCGCGTGAATTATACTTTATATGGCAAAACAACGTTTGCCGGGTCAGCTAGTCTGGCATAAAAGAGTATTTATAACATGTAACTTATTTAAAATGATAAGGATTAATATCGTAGGTATTTGTGTAAACAGCTTTTACATTACTGCTTCATAATTGCCAATTTTTGAAGTAATAAAATGGATATAGTATGTTATCCTTAAGAGCAAGACATACGCCATCGCGGACTTTTCTATAGTCCTACATAAGATACACAATTCCACCATACAGTATTTTGTTATATCTCAAAAGGGTTTAGACAACGTCTTTATTTAAAGCTCCCAGCTTTAAAATGAATACAAAAATTTAACAAGTTATATACTAAAACCTTCCCAGAGAACCACGCTATTCATTGGTGAAAACAGCAGGAAAATTGGTACAGTATTTTTGAGTTTATCGCGAACAGACAGACAGACAGACGTGGTTGAGGACTATGTTTTATAATATGTAGTGATACTATATTTTTCATATTATATATTCTTTTTATTTTGGTTATCGAAGTAGAGAGGAAATCGCCTAATTATTTAACAATATATTGTTTATTGCTTTTTGCTCTTAATAGTGATTTTCATTACTATAAACCTAGAAATAAGGAATTGCTTGTAACTAATTCTAGTAGGCTTCATAAGATACATAATAGCTTTAAGGGTAAAATGTATACACTTTTATAACAAAGTCCCAGCCACTGTTTAGGCATTATCTATAAATAAATTTAAATATTTTATTAAAAAATGGCTCTGTCGTAAATCCTATTACTCCACAGCTGAATATCTAAGTGATCGGACAGCCTGGGACTAGATTATAATTATTTTATAGCAATAGCAATGAAACTACAATATTGTATATTTTTATTAAAAAGAATGCTGGGAGAGTTTCTTGCGCCGCTCCTCTCTCACAGAGCGCCAATTGTTTCCGAAGCGGTAGTAGTATCTAGTATATTAGAAATGACATCAAAAATAATTCTAAAGGAATCAATTTTGAGAAAATAAATGCCTATTATCAGCAGTAGTAGCTTATATATTATAATAAGTCATTAGTTAAGTGCAATACGGTAATCCATGAAAACACTTTTAAATTACTATTATTTTATATTATGTAGCCAATAATTACCTGAAGCCGAGTATAATAATTAAACCCGCTGTTTGTTTTTATGTATCTCGGTAATGTTTGTTTTAATTTCATTTTGACAGTGTGTTAAAATTGTTTACATTTCCAGTGCAAATATCTCGTTTTGTTGACACGAAATTTAAAAGCAAAAATATTAATTTTAGATTAAATTATTTTGTGGCTAATAAATACAGCGACATGTTATAAATGCATTTTGATATTATTTTTATCGCCACAATTGCTACTTTAACCTTGCGACTATCAGTCGGGGCTTTCTTATTTATGGGAATGCATTTAATAATAACAATAATAATAATAAATTCTCTATTTCCATACAAATCATTACAAATATAAAATGAACAATTAGGATACGTGATGAAACAAAAGGCAAAAGGAAAAGGCTCAGCTTCACCTGACATGGAATCATGGATTGGATGTTTCCATGCAGCGCTGTTTTTCAGCCATCCTCTCCTCCCTAAGGTGTTGAGCGGGAGTGGATGTATTGTGGTACCCCGATTACTTACTTAGGCTTTCTTTTTTATAAAATGTAATATTATAAAAAAAAATCTAAAATAATTAATAATTTTATAAATAACTAGCTGACCCAGGAAACGTTGTATTGCCGTATAAATTAATAAGAAGAAAATCAATAATTAAAATTTTTGGGGTATAAAAAATAGATGATGAACGCTTCTCAGACCTACGAAATATTAAATCGTACATAAAATGTATCGTACTACAAATTAACAAATTTTACTTGCAACCCTATTTCTGTGGATGGAACAGAATAATATAAAAATCGCGATACAAAAATCGGTGTTGATTGTAGACAGATGAAAATTTGAAGTTGTATATATTTTTTAATGCTGAATCATTTTTCAATTTGCACTCAACTGGTGAAGCCACACGCCATATCACAACAATTTAATTAAATTGAATGGTTGTGTTCAGAAATGTAATTTGTGACAAAACTTAAGATTTATCAATCTACATAAAATTTAATCTGATAGATAGTAAACAGCTGTAGTTAATCTACCAACTAACAGTTAACTTAAATTAAGTTTGTTTTAAAGATTCTTATTAGTTATTCATTTTAAACTATTCTTTCAATTTGATTTGTGAACGACGGGGGACACATCAAAGGAAAAACAAAATAGTTATTTTTTTTTAATTCCGAACATTTTCATATTTTATTCCTTCCCTGGACTTCCAAAAATAATTCAAGACCAAAATTAGCCAAATCGGTCCAGTCGTTCCCGAGTTTTAGCGAGACATTTATATATATATATTTATATAGATTTTCCCTGCCTCACATCTATACATAATATTATGTTCTATCAAAGAAGAATCAAAACCACTACAAAATGTGCAGATATCCTGAGAAATTAATCAGGTTCGTTCACAATGTTTTCAGAATGAAATGATTTGGAAATACCTAAAAAATTGCGTATACCTAATACTGGCTCTCTGTTTTTGCTCTAGTATTGTAAGAGAAAATGGTATCTCAACGTGGTTCCATGAAGAAAAAAAAAAGAAATTTTCCTTAAGTCATCCATTTTCATCACAAAAAATGACAACATGGGCACGATGTTCTCGTCCTTATTCACCGTTCTCCTGTCAGAATTCCGAAAAATTAAGGTACGCCCTTTTTAGTAAGCTCTTCTTGAGGAGAAGAACACTAGTGTTGTCTGGGAAGTATCACAACAGTTCTCCTTGTTGCTAATAATAATAAGCATGAATTTTCGCCCTAAGCAAAATTTGGGGTAATTCTGTAATGCGACATAAACCATTTATGTGTGACTTTGCCAGTAGCTTGCCAGAAGCCCGACAGACAGCGGGTCCCCAGTAGAAGGGTTCCCTTTGGCCACCCTTTGGGTATGAAACTAAAAAGGCAAGGTTTATGAAAAGATTTTCCAAAAGAGCCATACACGCAATGCAGTCAAGATATCTATTTAATAGTAATATAATAAAACATGATTAATTAATAACGTTACTTAAAAAAGTGAATTATAAAAGCAATTTGCTATTTTTTAAAGTGATAATCCTCACTTCTAGGGTTAATTAAAAAAAAATCGAAAACAAAATTTATCAACAATGCGGGACTCGAATCCGCAACCTCTCACGTTCCGTGCGAGCACTCTTCCACTGAGCCAACCGTTGGGGTTGAGCAGGTTATCAACAATAAAGTAGATTCTACAGCTGTAGCCACAACCTGAGAGTTGAAGAAGACATCAAGATTTATGAATCTTACGTCATTCGAACGTCTGGATGGAAGAGCGCTCGCACGGAAGGCGAGTGGTTGCAGGTTCGAGTCCCGCACCCCTCATAAATTTTGTTTCCAAATTCAATTTGTGAATTATGCAATAACATAACATATTAAATAGTATAGAATAATAATAAATGGGGCTAATAAAGTCTTTTTTTTATGGAATAGGAGGACAAACGAGCGTACGGGTCACCTGTTGTTAAGTGATCACCGCCGCCCACACTCTCTTGCAACACCAGAGGAATCACAGGAGCGTTTCCGGCCTTTAAGGAAGGTGTACGCTCTTTTTTTGAAGGTACCCATGTCGTATCGTCCCGGAAACACCGCGCAAGGAAGAAAGCTCCTTGAAAACCGCTCTGTGTAGGACCGCCACACATCCAGATGGTGGGGATGATATCCTAACTTGTGTCTTACGAAGGTGGAATTCGGCGGTAGGAATCAGGTAAACAGTCCACTACAAATTTTTAATGTAATGAAATGTAGATATATTAGAGTCACAAGAGAGAGGAGTGTATGTTTCATTAGTTAACTGAAATACGATAATCACTGAAAACGATTTTAAATTATTATAATTTCGTATTATGTAGTCATTAATTGGCGTCAGCCGAGCATTATAATTAAACCCAATGTTTGTTTTAATGTATCTCCGTAATGATGCTTTTAATTTCATTTTCATAATGTGTTGAAAAGTTTACATTTTGTAGTACAACAGCTGTAGTTTCGAGTAAATTGTTGTGGTTTTAGTAGATTCGAGTAGTTATGCAAGAAAATTAATAAATTTGCATTGAATTTTAATATTCACAAACATTCCTGAATGCTGAACATTGAATGAAAGCATCATAGTCTTACAAGCCTGGCACCTCGTCTGATTTGTTTTTTTTTTATTTATGAAAATAAGGGACGAGATGAGCAGAGAGTTAAGTTGAAGGTGATTGATTCGCCCTGCCCATTACAATGCAGTACCGCTCAGGATTATTGAAACGCCCAACAATTCTGAGCGGCACTGCAACTGCGCTCGTCTCCTTGAGATATAAGTTGTCAAGTCCCATTTGCCCAGTAATTTCACTAGCTACGGCACCCTTCAGGCCGAAAAACAGTAATGCTTTCACATTACTGCTTCACGGTAAAAAAAGGCGCCGTTGTTGTACCCAAAATCTAGCCGGTATGTCAACAAAGGAGACAAACGAGCCTCCCACTGGTAAATTTGGATGTCATTTACTTGGCAATCTGACCATTTATTTGTTTTTGTGTAATGTTTAATTTCATTTCCCTAAACTAGAGAAATAAAATGTGGTTTCTGCATGTGAAATCTTGACGAAATTTATATTATCAGATATTCAAGGAACTTAAACGATGTCAAGTCAGATAACTTAATATAAGGTTTCAATATTTCTATCTATTCTCTACATCAATGTTATAAAATCCTTCAAAATTACTTAAGAATTTCCTTAAAATATTTCCCCATACTTATAACTAGAGGAAGCGAGAAAGAAATTACATAAAAATATACTTTTTCAAATATCTGTCTGTTTCTTGGTAGGTAACCAATAAATGAATGTACCTACAAATAAAATTTGAAAAACAAAATTTTATGAACGACGCGGGACTCGAACCCACGACCTCCGGCGTTCCGTTCCGGTGCTCTAACCAACTGAGCTAACCGTTCGAGTGACGTATCGTCACAAAATCTTGTATGCTTTGTTCAACTCTCAGGTTGTGGCTTCATCTACAGGATCTACTTTACAGTTGATAACCTGCTCAACCCCAATAGTTGCATATTAGGAAATTGACTTGAGATGTCGCTCTTGTAAATTAATATATATCAAGAAGAAACAAAGTGGCTAGTAAGTACTAGGTTCAAAATTGAATTGTTATTGCATAAATATCAAGCTTTTTTCAAGCACCATATAAGTAGATATCTAAAGATATTAATTTTTAAGGTTTTGTAATAAACCATGGCGTCGATTGTTAAGGTTGCCTTGTGACGATTGTGGTGTGATATTATGAGTTAAAGGCATAAAAATGGCATAAAAGGCATTTATTTTCTCAAAATTTATTCCTCTGGAATTCTTTTTGATGTTATTTCTAATATACTAGATACTACTACCGCTTCGGAAACAAATGGCGCTCTGAGAGAGAAGAAGTGGCGCAAGAAACTCTCCAACCATTCTTTTTTTGCGCTCTTATCAATAAAAATATACAATATTGTACAGTCATTTCTATCGCTATAAAAAAATCACAATCTAGTCCCAGGCTGTCCGATCATTTAGATATTCAGCATTGAAGTAATAGGATCTACGACAGAGCCATTTTTTTATAAAACATTTAAATTTATTTATAGATAATGCCTGAACAGTGGCTGGGACTTTATTATAGAAGTGTATACATTTACCCTTAAAGCTATTATGTTTCTTATGAAGTCTACTAGAATTACTTACAAGACTAGGGGTACTAGAATTAGTTAAAAGAGTAAGGGGACAATATAAATTTTGGGTTTTGTATTTGATTTTTGATACAAACTCGCACCTTCTGACTTATAAGTAAGTATCTAAATATAAATTAATTATTATTAGAAAGTTAACTTCTACTAACAAACACATCTCAAGCGAATTGAGTGCGCTTCATTTTGAATAGACCTACGGTCTGTAAGGACATAAATTCTCTACCAAGTTTATCAGAGCCTCCTCTCTCAAAACTTTTTTATATCACCTTGCTCGAAGCGGTTGGGTAAAAAAAGATGTTGTAGTGCCACAGCGTGGGTGGGCAAAGGATACAATAGATACAAAAGAGTCTGAAGTGGTTAATGCCTTCTTAGAGCACACAGTCACCCAAAAAAAAACAAACAGTTTCAGTTATAGAAATAACGAACAAATAAAGTGAAAAATACCATTGAAATATTGATTTAGGTTTCAATCGCGTTAGGAATACGCATTGTTATGAATGTAACAAATGTTGGCAAACGTCCGAATTCCCGTCTAGAGAATGTTATCTCGTTCGTTGTTTGGCTAGCTAACTTAACTCAACAGCTAGCTATTGAGTTAAATTCTTTTTGGAATAGTATTTATGCATAAAAAATCATAAATATTTAGAGTTTGATTGTAGCTAATAATACCAGCAAACTAAATTTTTCATAATTATATGAATATACTGGAATTATATAACTAAATATTATTTTTATTTTATACGAAAACTTAAAAATTGTGTTTTTTAACCGATTTTAAGTAATTTTTATTTCTCCTAATCAAGAGTTTCTTATATGTCCCACAAAGTTTCTAGTTAGCTTTCGCCGTTGCTAGTGAAATTATGTGTATTTTAGTACGTATTATACTTCGTAGTTTACTTCATATATTACTGCATATTTTACTCCCTAATACGGGAGAAAACACACACTAATTGAGAAAAGAAAGAATTAGTTTTATTCATTCCATTATATTAATCCTTATACAATTAAATGATATTTTATTAAAGACTGTTTTAATAATTGTAAAATACTTTATAAATTATTAAAATCGGACATTGCAATCAAAAAATATAACGAATTTAAAAATGTAAATCTAAAGAAAATAATGCAATAATAAAACATTATTAAAGTGAAATAAAAATTTTATGTTTACAAAAATAAATCTATAGTCAGAATGTGAAAAGCCTACTTGCTTTTCACTACCACGAGATCGGTATCTACGGGAGTGAAACCGTGGTACATTGCTAGTCAAATAATATACGAGGGCTGCACTAAAAGTATCGGGAATGGAATATTTCCACTGTTCCTGTCATATTAAAATATTTTTAATTAAAAACTCCTTGGCTTTAAAAATCGAATACAATTCATTTATTTAAAAAAAGATTCTCGGTCTTGTCACAAGGTCTTGTCAAACTTGTTTAGTCGTTGAGAAAATGGAATTGACTCGAAAAAATTCTAGAGCGATGATTTATTATGACTTTAGAAGTGGTTTAACACAAAAACAGTGTGTTGACCGGAGGATTTCTGCATTTGGTGATGAAGCCCCATCCAAAAGCACTATTTATCGCTGGTTTGCTGAATTTCAACGTGGACGTGTCAAGCTCAGTGATGATCCCCGTCAAGCAATGATATTATATACAATAAAGACGTAGATATGGCATTAGCGCGCGCAAAGTATTGCAGACAAATTCAGACAATTGTCGTAATTTCATTTAGTCGGCTAATAGCAGCGAGGCAAGCGGAACGTTTTCGTGGCGTGACAATAATAATCTAAAATGCCAACCTGTGTTTTAAGAAAATGTAAAAACTATGTTTGCAAGATATGTAAGAGTGAAGGTATTTCATACCATACGAAATTATATAAAAGAACGCCGTATTTGTATTTTATCCCGATTTTATTTCTTATTTACAAATAAATCTCGAATTATTAACGTGGTGGTTCGAGCAAGATAGAGAATATGATCTCAACTGCAGCGCAACAAGGACAAATAGTATGTGTCATAGATTAATCAACCAGAAGTGAAATCGTAGGCAGAATAAATAGCGTTCCTAACCGCTTGATTGCGGAACTTGAGTTTTCTTGTTAGTTAGTGAGCGTCTTTCTTAAATAATATTATGATGATTATAATAAGTTCTGGCTTTCAAAGTCTTATCATAAAGGTGGTATAGAATGAGATTAGTAATAGCAGGCTATTTGATATTTTATTAGTACTTAATCTTGGAATGTATGTAACGTACCAGGAGGTCTACTCGCAAAATCGACAACGACACATTTGGAACGATACGATAATACTCCGAATATACCGCAACTACCCTGTCTGCTGCGGGATGATCGAGGTAGTATATTTTAGGACAATTTAGGAAACCATGTAAAAATGGCTTTGTTGCAGTGAATGTAATACGAAATTTAATATTTTTTAATAAACAAGTGCGTATAGCTGAACTATCAAACTACAAAAACAAGTTTTAGGTTAGATAGCCGACGTAGACCGTTAGTGCTATCTGCTTGCGTAGGAGTTTTTTCAGTAACACTGCCTTTTCGGTATATCCCTTGCTAACTGCAGAAGAATCAATGGATCATTTTCTGTTTCTCCCATTATCTTATTGTAATAAACCCTCAACAAAAATACATTCTTATATAATATAATATACAAGAAATAATAATTGTAAACTTTAAATTTTTTGGGAGCCGTCGTTAGTAAAATTGTAAAAATGGAACCCTTAGTGTTAATACATTTCGGTTTTGTTATGATATGTCTGTATGTTTTTATTATTTTATGTACAAATAATTTATATCATTAATATGGCTATATATTATAATCAATATTTTCCCTAATTTAAATGTAGATTTACTACTTTATAACTTTTATTACATGAACTCATGAATTAATCGTATTTTAGGCATATAATCATATCTACGGTACGGTAAAAAATTATATCTGATAAATGATTCTGTGTTTTTGCTATGCAAATACGAAGCAATTAGTAAATTAGACTTATCTCTTTTTCACTTGCGATAATTGCATTTACTATCCTTCTTTGACGTGTAATCGTAATGTAGTGTGCTATTGCAATGTTAAATTATTCACGTGTGCGTTTGTATATCATTTATAAACACCGAATGTTGTCTAGGTAACCTATCTATACTTTTAAATATCATTGCCGTCAAGGTCGTCCAAAAACTGCAGTCACCAAAGAAAACGTTGATGCTGTGCGTAAGCTGATTGAGAAAGATCGACATATGACATACCGCGAAATTCAGGCAACTTTAGACATTGGCGTGAATCAAATACAAATAATCTTGCATGAACAATTAGGTGTAAAAAAGTTGTTTTCCCGATGGATACCGCATTTGCTCTGTGAAGAGCAAAAAGCGGCTCGCGTTACTTGGTGTGACAGAACTCTCGAAAGATTCCAGGATCCTCAAATGCTGTATACAACATCGTATCAGGTGACGAATCCTGGATATATGCGTACGAACTCGAAACAAAAAACCAGTCACGAGTTTGGGTGTTCGAAAATGAGTTAAAGCCGACAATAATTGTTCGTTCACGGAGTGTTGAAAAAAAATGGTGGCCACGTTTGTCTCCAAAACCGGCCATGTTGCGACTATTCCTCTTGAGGGACAAAGAACGGTTAATGCAGAATGGTATGCTAGCATTTGTTTGCCACAGGACTTTTCTGAACTCCGTAAAGAGAACTGCAACCGCCGCATCATCTTCCATCAAGACAATGCGAGTTCTCACACCGCGCACAGAACTTAAGAGTTCTTAGAGCAAGAAAACATAGAATTATAAGACCATCCGCCGTACAGCCCCGACCTAAGCCCTAATGATTTCCAAACTTTCCCTAAAATAAAGAATAAATTGCGTGGTCAGAGGTTTTCATCCCATGAAGAAGCTGTTTTCGCCTACAAAACGGCCATTTTGGAGACTCCAACTTCCGAATGGAATGGTTGCTTCAATGATTGGTTCCATCGTATGGAAAAATGTGTCAAGTTTCGCGGAGAATACTGCAAAAAGCAATAAATACATTTTTAAATAGTAATGTTGTTTCACTTCCTTGATTCCCGAAATTTTCAGTGCCGCCCTCGTAAGTAAATGAGAGAGAATATATCACATTTACTTTTACTCCAACACTATTAATATATTTGTATTGAATACATTTTCTAGCATCGAATTTGTTCGAACCGTAAGTGTAAAATCGGATATCGCTACTGCAGGCGTAGTTGAAGTCAAGTAGTTGAAATTTACTGGCGTTTCCGATGTGTCGACAAATCCTTGTCGAATCCGATAACGAAATGGATTCGGTAACGTTATAGCGAGGAGACTGTAAAGGCTTAAACAAAACTGTATCCACTTAAGTTTAAGAAGTTAATGGCATTAAATGTTGTTTTCGAGAATTATTGACGCTGTTTGTAAATGAAATGTTCTGCACTATGTAATGAAGTCAAAATAATTTTAGCGAGGCTAAAATCCTGAAACATCGTATTATGTACAGTCTTCATTTATGACTATATTTTTAATGGCAAATCACTTAAGATCTACACGTATATGGGCTAATTTATGTTTACATTACATATTACTTAATTAAATACGCTACGTGTATTCATACTACTACGGCCTCCATCAAGCAATGACTAAGTATGACATTTTTTTATTTAATAAGTTTATCATCGAAAGGCGTAGGTGTCAAAGGTATTTTAATTATAATATATGTTAACAAAAAATACCACTACGGCCGAACTTCATAAGACTTTCATACAAAATTTCAAACCCAATTTCACCCCCTTTGGAGGGTTTTCGTAAAATATTTTCTTAGTTGATAGGTATCAACTTTTTAGGGAGTAGGTACTCCCTAAAAAGTTCTACCAAACTTCAATTTAACAATAATTAAAACTTTCCCATACAAAATTTCATCCCCTATTTAACCACCCTTAAGGGGAGATTTTCCATAATAACGTATAGGTACAGATTTCATTATTTATAGCGAGTAACCTAAATTACATTTTTTCCGTCTCTAACTTCAAAAACATAGGACTTTCATACAACCTTCCAACCCCCATTTCACCGTTTGGGGTGGGGGATTTTCAAAACATACTTTTTTCTTGAACTTGCCCCCTATAAAGAACCTACATTTCAAATTTCAAGTTGAAATAACTATAGTTACAACTTTTCTATACAAACTGTACCCCCCTATTTTACCACCATTTAAAAGGGGATTTTCCAAAATGACTTAAACAGATTTTCATTATTTAAAGCTAATAACCCAAATGTTGATTTTCACATCTCAAACTTCGACCCCACCCTCTTACCCCCTTAGGAGAGGAGTTTCTCAAATCCGTTTCTAGGCTGACACCTACGTCCTAAAAAGAACATACCTTCCAAAGTCTTGTAGTTTCTGAGATTTCGTTATGAGTCAATTACCGATGGAAATCTCTTATATATATATATAGATAGACGATAGATTAGTTATTACCTACTGTCATGTGTGTATATGAAATTAAGTATATAACTGACTATAAATAACCGCATCATGTATCTAGGTCCTGTTCAGTTACAAATTATATAAGAACAAAAACATTCGTAATCAATTCACGTACTTTATACTAAGAGTAAGAAACTTATCTAATACAGCATCCGAGCTAGTATCAAAATCGTTATTGTAGGCCGGAATTGTAATCTAGGTCATTCAGAAAACAAACACCGCTCCAATATTAATCGATTGATTTGCAAAACTGCCGGTTATTTTAGTTATCATTTCGTGTTTGACGAATTGTTTTTGAGGACCTTAACCTCTGACTATCAAATTATACTTTATCACTTTACGGCCGTTTTTAATAACCTATCTATCCTTAGTTTAAGTTACCCGAGGTAGACAAATATATCCTTTTACGCATACATTTCAATAACCTATCGACATAAAGCATTGGAGTATAACTATATTGGACATAATCTTCTTATCATCAAACGGTGACAACAATGTATCCGTAACTAGAGATACGTTATTGAAAACAGCCGTTAAACTATATTAGATATAACTATGGATAGATTTGATAACGTCACTGAACGGTGACAGCAATGTATCCGTAACCAGATATACGTTATTGAAAACGGCAGAGTAAATAATAATTTAACCCATTTGCTTACTTTTAAATTGATGCTGTTTCAAATTTGATGTAATTTTAGATATAATACACACACAAAACAAGTTTTTTTTTAATGAAACTAAGTGGCAAGACACGGTAATTGATACACACTGCCCATTACAATGCAGTGCTGCTCAGAATTTTGAAAGAGGCAACAATTCTGCGCGGCACTACTACTTCGCTCGTCACCTTCACACATATTAAGATGCTGTCTCATTTGCCCAGTAATTTCACTAGCTACGTCGCCCTTCAGGCCGAAACAAAGTAATACTTACACATTACTGCTTCATGGCAGAAATAGGCGCCGTTGTGGTACCCATAATCTAGACGGCATCCTGTGCAAAGGAGCCTCCCACTGGTTAAGTTAATACTGTACAATTATAGACGTTACCTATGCTTATGTGGAGTTATGCATTTAGGTAAATGTTCTTCACGTGTGTTTATATATATTACGGTACGTTCGTATAATATATTTTATATTAAAATGAAAGAAATATTTCACAACCAATTGAAGTCTGTCAATTTATAAATCAAGTGTCCATCTACACCGTTGTTTTATGATTTCTGATGATCTATAGATTCTCATGTCCTCTAATACTGACAATTTAAATGAATATCAATCGAACATTAACTGTACTTTGAAAAATATTATTAATTGTCGTGATAAATATGAGCTACGCAATGTGTATAAAATTATTTAATCATCCACCTCTAGAAATAAGAAACTTACCACAGAAACGATTTACTGGACTCCTGTATAAATGGTTAATTAAAAAAAAATGAATATAAGATACTACAACCTATAATGTATACTGTATTCCACGCAATAAATAAATTTCATTTCAATTTCAATTTCATTTCAGCTAAAGATAATTTTCCGAGCAGGAATTCATTTCGTACTGAGCGATAAGTAATTCTTTTAAAATAAAATAAATAGTTAAAGTTATTAAGAACAAAATTTGTGTTATTAGTAAAGTCTAACTAATATAGCTTGTAGCACACCGTCATATGTGTTTCAATGCGATATGGATTTTGATATATCAAACGCCACGTAAATTCTAATAAAGTTTAAATTTGCAACACGAACATTAATAAAGTTACAGGCAGAGCTGTGTTGAATTGGACAAGCGACAAAGCAAATACCTCCAACGTTCCGTAAATATTCGTCAAAGGCCATAAATACTTTACATTCGTGTTGAAACTAGTTTAATTTTATAGTTTGCAGTTTATGGAAAATATAAGTTTTACAGTATGTAATACAGACGCTGTTCTGTCAATAGAAAAAAATGATATGACTATTCGCTAATAATGTAGTCCAAAGCTATCTGAAATATGTTATAACATGTTTCTGAATGATTTTATAATGTCAAGTAATAAATTGATTAGGATTAATATTGTGTTTGTGTAAAAAAATTGACATAACCGCTTTATAGTTGCCAATTTTTTATTTTGCCAAGTGTTCAGTGTGTTATCCTTAAAAGATTGACATATGCCATCGCGGACCTTTATATAGTTAGACTTTTACGTTGGTAGATGTTTTTTTTTAATGAAAATAAGGGACAAGACAACTAGGACGTTCAGCTGATGGTAATTGATACGCCCTACCCATTACAATGCAGTGCCGCTCAGGTTTCTTGAAAAACCCAAAAATTCTGAGCGGCACTACAATTATTGCGCTCGTCACCTTGAGACATAAGGTGTTAAGTCTCATTTGCCCAGTAATTTCACTAGCACCGGCGCCCTTCAGACCGAAACACAGTAATGTTTACACATTACTGCTTCACGGCAGAAATAGACGCCGTTGTGGTACCCATAATCTAGCCGGCTTCCTGAGCAAAGGAGCCCACTGGCAAGATATATAAAAGATACACAATTCCACCATACATTATTTTATTATATCTCAAAGAATTTTGCGTTTTTGTCGAAAGCTCCAAATACAAAAATGAATACTAAAACTTAGCAAATTACATTCTATAAACTTCATTGAGAAAGACGCTATTCATTGGTGAAAACAACATGAAAATGGGTGCCGCAGTTTTTTTAATTTATCGCGAACAGACAGATAGACACGCGGCTTAGGACTTAGTTTTTTAAAATGTAGCGATGTTTTCAAAGGCTACCTATGTACAGTTTCAATAATTAATGTTTTTAACCATTATAATATTTATGAAGAAATTTAACTGGAACTCTTAATCTGCACTGTTAATTAATTGACATCATGAATAATAAAAACTTATCAGTAAAAGTTACTACGTGTATTATATACCCAATAAAATCCTATAAAAACTACTCAAATACAATTATTGTCCATATTTCTGTCATACTAGTATTATAAAAGATTTTCATGCGTGATATCTGTCTGATACGAATTAAAGTTTGCATAAAGTCTTCAAAATCCTTGGGAGCACATTCACTAATATTCGTAAAGGTAAGCTAATTTATTTTGGCTTTTACCCGTTAGAAAAAGAGAGAAACTGGAACCTGGTTTAATTATTCCTTTTAATTTTTATAATATTTAGAATTAATCAACCTGGTAGAATGAACTTAAATACGTCTTTCTCTTATTTTATACATGTATCATTGTGAAAATAAACCGTCCGTCAAACTGCTCGGACATATCTTTTCAAACATAATATTACTATTTTTTTATTTAAGAAGAGGACAAATTAAGATACCTTATGGTGTGTGATCACCATGGCTCATCATCATCATCATCAGCCGGAAGACGTCCACTGCTGGACAAAGGCCTCCCCTAAAGATTTCCACGACTATCGGTTCTGCGCTGCCCTCATCCAACATGTTTCGGCGATCTTGTCCAGACCCTCGGTCCATTTTATGAGGTAACACTGCGTCTTCCGGTACGTGGTCGCTATTCAAGGACTTTACTGCCCCAACGGCCATCTGTCCGTCGAACTATGTGCCATGCCCACTGCCACTTCAGTTTCGCAATCATTTGGGCTATGTCGATAGCTTTGGTTCTCCGATGGATCTCCTCATTTCTGATTTGATCTCACAGGGAAACTTGGAGCATAACCCCCTTCATTTCCCTCTGAGTGACCATGAGCTTTCACATCAATCCCATAGTTAGCGACCACATCTGCGTACCGTAAGTCATCACTTCACGGCTCATACTTGAATGGTATCTTCATAGCTCATCTCATGATGCTTCTTGTACCAAATACCAGCGGAATCATAAGAGAATTACCGATGTTATAAATCGTCAGATAAAAATACTCTCTAATATATTATCCAAGAAGGTTGATTTTTCATAATAACATATTCTACGTACCTATTGTTGAAAAAGCCATATCCCGCACACAATAGCGGAAATTTCCATATCTAAATGGAAAACGATTCCGCTACAATCAATTTATCCTTCAATATCCCTCAGTGGTTTTATACCACGTAATAAATAAATACTTATGCACTTGTCCAATATTTGTTTTTATTTTAGAAGTTTATTTAAGTCGAATGCAATTTTTTCTCGCTAACAAAAATGTTTTGGGTAGGTACTTGGTCATTTTAGTGGTCAAGCTGTACATTTCACTTTGCATTTATGATTCTTACGTCTTTTTAGGGTAGCCAAATGGCAGAAAACGGAACCCTAATGGATTCGTCATGCCCGTCCGTCCGTCCGTATGTCACATCCAATTTTTTCCGAAACTATAAGAACTATACTGTTGAAACTTGGTATGTAGATGTATTCTGTGAACGGCATTAACATTTTCACACAAAAACAGAAAAAAACAATAAATTTTGGGGGTCCCCTTACTTAGAACTGAATCTCAAATTTTTTTTAATCTTAATACGTATGGGGTATCGTATACGTATGGATAGATCTTCAAAATCGATAGATCGATAGATCCTCAATATCATGAGGTTTTTAAAATCATTTTTTTTCTGAACTGAATAGTTTGCACGTGAGACACTTCCAAAGTGGGAAAATGTGTGTCCCCCCCTTGTAATGGCAAAAGAAAAAATATATATGATGTATTACCATGCAAACTTCCACAAAAAATTGTTTTAAACGAGGTCCAGTAAGTAGTTTTTTTTAATAATTCATAAATCGTAAGCCGCACTTTACCTTTCAATCAATCAACTTCTAGATAGAATGTGACAGCTGTTAAAACGTCGAAAAAAATGAGTGTAGATTTAACCTCTATTTTGAGCAATGCAAACTAACACATAGTGTCATACAAATTGCGAGTGTAAGACGTAGCTTGTCACGTACACTAAAGTTTTTAACCTGGCCCATTTTTATCGGTTGTCTAATAGCAACAGACTCTATCTAGACGTAGAAATTCTCTTAGTTTTAAATTGTATCTCTATTTAGGAATATACTGCAAGAAAAAATATCAATGGTAAATCTCTAGTAGTATAGTCTAAGTTTTTAAAGAATTTGTTATGTTTTTAAAATGATAACCCTCACTTCTGTGATTGATACACAAATAAAACTTGAAAACAAAATTTTATGAACGATGAGGGACTTAAACCAATGATCTCTCGAGTTCCGTGCTAGTGCTCTTCCAACTGAGGTAACCGTTCGGGTGACGTATCGTCATAAAGTCTTGTATGCTTTGTTCATCTCTGAAGCGACAACCTGAAAGTTTTTCAATTTCTTAGTTTTAATTTGATAAAAGTCTCAAAATAATTTATTATAAGGTTGTAAACTGGTGGGAAAACATTATATATTATATTATAACTTTCGGGATATTAACCTCATTCAATTTGTTTTGAATTTTAAACAAAGTGCAATACTCATTTTGTTAACAAACAGTGAATCATTAATTTCTGAAAACTACTCTTTATCACATTACTATTTCACTATTATCATTGTAGTGCATTCAATAATTACCAGTTTGTACAGTTTTACCAATGTATTTAATTATATGTATTTGTTTTTATATGCCTTAGTCATATTTGTTTTATATTTATTATAGTTTTTACTCACGACTTCTTCCGCGTGGAATTTGCATGTACTTTGGGCAGCATTTTCATGGTTATATCCGAAATGACGAATTCCCATACAAACTTCCATCCCCTATTTATTTCAGCTCCTCCGTTTATTTTTTCGCAATCAAAGGTAGCTTATGTCCTTTTCCGAGCTCTAGTCTATCTCTGTATAAAATTTCATCAAAATCGGTTCTGTGGCTTAGGTATGAAAACGTAACAAACAAACTTACATTCACATTAATAATATTAGTAGGGATTATTATTTTTAGGTTGTTAGATAAATTAATTCAATGTTCAATCTACCTTATGGAGTCTATCAAATTATGAATTTGATGTAGGAGTAAGTATTATAAAGTAGACTTTGGTATTAATAATTTTGTAATCTAGAAATGTAATGACATGCGATCCAATGGTCATCCAATAACAAATGAGAATCAAACCTTGATGTAAATAACAGAACAGTTGAAATCTCTTTAAAAACGTTGTCCTGTACATCTAGTATAGTAATAGTAGATTGTTAACCTAGGGTCGAAGGAATCAATTCCCGAGGAACCTATTTAGACGCCCGAGTGCAGCAAGGGCGGCTATAGTCCGAGTAGGAATTGATTATTTTACCCGTGTTAAACACTTTACTTTTCATTTCGAATATGAGGAAAATAAAACTAGTTGTTTATCTAAGCTATTTATTGATAATATATCATAATATTACCTAGTAGTACCATTTTAAAATTAATTGTCAAATTAGGACAATTTATGTCGACTTTTTAAATTTTAAATATGGAACTCACCGCATAATTTTTACGGCTTATTACGCTCAAAGAAGTTTGTGTTAAGTTCACACTGGCTGTTTAGAAAGTGGCTGCAGCATTTTTTTTAATTAGTTGTTTTTTACATAAAACTCTTCAAAGCTGAAAGCATTTTTGAAGTTCATTCCGGCCCTTAGGTGGGAAGTAATTTGTATGAGTTTTTTTCCCTCTCTATGGAGGGAAGCAGCATTTTCCACCCAATAATCAGATCAAGACAACCTTACTTTCCGAGTATGAGAAATGAAAACATATTATATTTCTTATTGCTACTATAATGCTTGCATCTTTTAGGTACATTGTGATTGAATTGATTGTACTGTACAAAATAACTATCGTGTTTTTTAAACTAATTTATATTTATTTTAATGCTTGTGAAAGAAACTTAAAGTTTTTACCAGTAGGAGCTGTCCTTTACACAGGATGCCGGCTAGATTATGGGTGCCACAACGGCGCCAATTTCTGCAGTGAAGCACTAATATGTAAGCATTACTGTGTTTCGGTACGAAGGGCGTACGTAGCTACAGAAATTACTGGGCAAATAAGACTTGACATCTTATGTCTTAAAGTGACGATCGCAGTTGTTATGCCACAAATAATTTTTAGGTATTTCAAGAATCCTGGGCGGCAGGTGACTACATATAAAATATAGAGTTTTAAAAAGTATTCGAATGCATTTTTACTTTTATTTAACCCATTGCATAAATTAAATTGCATTTAGGGAGTCTAGTTAATATTGCAACGTAGATATTCAAGGAATGCTCTGAAAGTAACAAGGAATTTATATTACAACTAACTTCGTTGTAAATTTTGTGAAACAAACATTCCATTGCTTGTATTGAAATTATTATAGTGCACTCGACTGGAAGTCCCGATCCAAAGTTTGTTTTACGCTATCTCTATCGTTCTACACTCTCTACATTTATACAATAGTGTAAAAATCCGTATTTATTTTCTGTTAGCAAACTATCTTCCGATTCATAAAGTGTGAGTGTATGACTCACATCTGCTAAAGTAGTGTTTAATCAATATAAATTATTCTTAAATTATATTCACTAGTGGGAGGCTCCTTTGCACAGGATGCCAACTAGATTAAGGGTACCACAGCATCGCCTATTTCTGCCGTGAAGCAGTAATGTTGAAGGCATTATTGTGCTTCGGTCTGAAGGGCGCCGTAGCTAGTGAAATTACTGGGCAAATGAGACTGGACATCTTATGTCTCAAGGTGACGAGGGCAATCGTAGTGCCGCTCAGAGTTTTTGTGTTTATCTAGAATCTTAAGTGTTACCAAATTTTAATGGGTAGGGCGTATCAATTACCATCAGCTGGACATCCAGCTCGTCTCGTCCCTTATTATCATAAAAAATCTTTATTTAAAGTCGAAGCTACCACTTAAATTCATATAACAGCCTTTTTACCATTTACTATCATCTTACAATACCTGCACCACTTTTATGTCTACCATTCCATAACCATGCGTTTTAAAGGACAATTTTCATGGAATAGCCACTTCGTGTGCACATCTGCCAGCTCCCGTAACAATATAACTTGAGAACCTTTAAGCGTAGAACAACATTCTTCCAGCTCACAGACTGGCATTGCAGACTAAGGTGGAACAGAGGAAGCTTAAAAGCTTAACTTATTTTAAAAACGCTAATTCCTGAAAGTATTATGCCCTCATAGTATACTTCTAGACAATATCTAATCGAAACGTTCCTCTCTATAACTAGGCGTCGTTAAGGAGACAAACCGTCCCACTTAAAAATTGAGTTATTAATTATATTTATAGACAATCAATATTCTGTGGTAAGATTTTATTGAGAACAATTTAACATATCGTTCAATATATTACTCTCATTACACAGTAATGCTAAGTATCTAGCCTAAGTATTCGTATATCTAATATATAAAATTCTCGTGTCATGGTGTTTAACTTTGAACTCCTCCGAAACGGCTTGACCGATTCTCATGAAATTTTGAGTGCATATTGGGTAGGTCTGACAATCGGAAAACATCTATTTTTCATCCCCCTAAATGTTAAAGGTGGTCCACGCCAATTTTTTTTTTTATTTTTTTTATTTATTTTTTTAATTTGTTGATTATGAGTCTGCATTAAAAATAAACACAACTTCTTGTCTTAAAGTGACGATCGTAGTTGTTATGCCACACAGAATTTTTAGGAAGAATCCTGAGCGGCAGGTGAGTACATCCTATTAATATTATAAATGTGAAAGTTTGTATGTCTGGATGTATGTTTGAACTTCTTTAACGCTAAAACTACTTAATGGATTTTGATGAAACTTTACAATAATATAGCTTACACACTAGAATAACACATAGGCTATTATTTATAAAACTATCGCGTGAATAATACTTTACATGGCAATACAACGTTTGCTGGGTCAGATATTATTAATACAAAAATCATGAAACGTTCAATCTATTATATATGTGAATGTAAGTTTGTTTGTTACGCTTTTACACCGGAGTTACAGAACCGATTTTGATGAAATTTAGTACAACGATAGACTGGAACTTGGGAAAGAACATAGGCTAGATTTTTTCCTGAAAAATCAGGTACCCGCGGGATTTGTGAAAAACTGAAATTCACGTTGATGAGCTATAACTACACCAATAGTAGGATTAATTTTCCAGAGCAATCTTCCTCGAAATAACATTCATATAATATGTTGGGAATGGGAGCGAAAACGGGAACCGAAACTGGAATAAGACATAAGATAATCTTCAATTTCAAACTTACTTATTGTTATACCTTATATATACGATGTTGCGGGCATCAGCTAGTATAATATAAAGTCTTGCCGTCCCTGTGGCTTAATTTATCTATTGAAACTCTTCCAATCCACATATCAAAAGGAGCTTATGAACAGCATTGTGGTTATAACTAAGGTGATCTAAACAATTAGTACATAACAGAATATCTTCTGAATATCGAATCAGAATTGAACTCAATTGACGTTCTTATTTATCTTGGACTAGCAGATATTGATAGGCTTAGACTTGGTATTAGTCTTGTCTGTGTTTATGTATCTACATAAAATAAATTGCTTTTTACTTCAGCAATTCAACAAATCAAAGAGAGATATGGCAAATATATATCACACACAATACGATTTCAAAAAGATGTTTCAAACAATAATATAAATTGAAAAACTTGTTGCAATATATTTGTTTTTAAACCTTTTTATTACCTTTGTGTTTTATTTCACAGTCGTTCCCAAAGTTATGCACTTAGAGTTATTGATAAAGTCACGAGATGAATCATTATACTCGTACGAAAGTATTCTTAATAATGAAATATTGAGGTGATAATCATATCTTTCTTGGTGATTGATGGATGACATGCATGCATCTTTTGGTAGTCTGGAAATATTTATACTATTATTCAAGAGATGTATAGTTAACATCGAAAATAGAAGAGGCATTTAGTAAAAAAAAAGGTGTGTCACACATGGACTACCATGTGTTTTTTAAGTTTTCACTACTAAGTGAAAACTTAAAAAATTTTGGCTTCAAGATTTTTTTTAAGAAAATAAGGGACGAGACGAGCAGGAAGTTCAGGTGATTCTTGAAAAACCCAAAAATTCTGAGTGGCACTATATTTGCCCAGTAATTTCACTAGCTACGGCGCCGTACAGACCGAAATACAGTAATGAACACGTTACTGCTTCACGGCAGAAAAAGGCGGCGTTGTGGTACCCGTAATCTAGCCGGCTTCCAGTGCAAAGGAGCCTCCCACTGGTAAATAATAACATACCATATAATAACATAATGATAATGAGACAAATGTAAAATTTCGAGAAAGGATAATTGTAGGTTTTAGTTATGAACATAGTGATACAAAGTTTGATAATTATCTTACATTTAATTCATAAATTTTACATGGATTTATCTATGGACTCAGAGCTTACATTTTCGATAAATCATACAAGATGCTTATGGTAACTAAAGGATGAAATAAATACTTTGGTCTTAATGTGGTCAATTTATCTTGAGATTATTGCGTCAATTACTGTTTTTGATCTTGTTGTTGATACAGTGGGACTGCTGCACATTTTCAAATTAAATTTGGCTTCCAAAAACTCAATTAATGGAATCCCTGTATCCGATGCAAAATTTAAACTAAACCTCTAAACTGCATAAGTCTTGGTTTTTTGCTTGGATGACACATGATTTGAACTGCTATTTAAAGACATTACTATCACCGCTGCAATATTTCTGTTCGCTTGGTTTCTATGTAGGAATACGTCGTACGCATGACGTCAGAATATATTAAGCTATACTCGCGTCATACATAAGACAATCACTTCTTTGACAATGATCGCTTGGGACCAGAACACAGTATAATGCTACCTATCTCATTTTATCCAATGTTAAGTCTTATGAACTTATATGTCTATCTCTTTTTGCTGTCGCTTCAAATAATTTTTAGAGACCGAGAACGTGAAATCTATTCTATCTCATTCTCTCACCGGCTGAATCCTATACCTGTTTGTGTCTCTATCGTCTCACTTTTTCGTTTCATTGAGTTTCAAATTACAACGATTCTAAAGAAATTTCACTTCAATTAAAAGTCACGTAGTAATAATAATAAAACTCTTTTGTTCCGTACTAAAAAACAATTAACATTTGAAAAACCAAGAATGTTAAGCTATAAACTATAAAATGTGTCTTAACTCGGCGTGCTGATTGGCAAGGGCCTCCGCCAACGATTTCCACTCTTTTCTATTTTGGACAACTCTTCTCCAGTTAGGTCCTGTTGTTAATTTTAAGTTATCTTCCCACTTTGTTTGCTGTCTTCTTCATTTACTTTTTCCATCTCTTGAGTACTATTCTATAATTGGTAGGTCAATTCGTTTGAGTATGTTGGTAAGTTTCGAAATTTTCCTTAGGTCAGTTAACTGCTTAGCTAGCACATCCTATAGTTTATAACCGCCCATATTCCTCTCAATTGATATTTGTGTTACGACAAGTTTCTCTCTCAATGCTTTGGTTAGGGTCCAGGTTTCGCAGCCACAAAAAGTCACGTAGTAAGAATCTATTTAGTTATTGCAGTTCTATACGTTTAAAATAAACTCGGCAAAACGAATATTTTGTCATATATTATATACTTTGTGACGTCAGCAGGAAGTCGTCGAATAACTGTGAGTGTTTAATTACCACACAGCACATAAATTATCGTCAGAGATAATCATACATAAATATTATTAAGGTACCCTACCTTTTAATAATAAAACATACAAAAATAATAAAATTGTTCCATTTCATGCTACTCATACAGAAAGTACTAAAACAAGATTTGGCTTTTAAAGTCAAATCTATACATATAAATAAAATTGGAGTGTCTGTTTGTAATATTGAAATAACCATTTTTTACTACATGTATATGCATGAAGAAAACGGTACTTACACCAAAATAACATTTTTTACAATAATTTTTGTCTGTCTGTTTGTTCCGGCTAATCTTTGAAATGGCTGGACCGATTTTGACGGGACTTTTATTAGCAGTAAGCTGATGTTATAAGGAGTAG
Organism: Leptidea sinapis; assembly: GCF_905404315.1. Classification (NCBI taxonomy): domain Eukaryota; kingdom Metazoa; phylum Arthropoda; class Insecta; order Lepidoptera; family Pieridae; genus Leptidea; species Leptidea sinapis. Next base: position 6,751,282 of record NC_066309.1, on the reverse strand, counting down.
CTTAGGCTACGTTAGTTTCTGAAAAATTATTTTATTTAAGAAAAATAAAGTAATGTTGCAATGTCTTAGAAACTCTATAAATAATTTATATGGCAAAACGATGTTTGCCAGTTCAGCTAGTAGTAAATAAAATGAACCAAGCACCATGGCCCCGGTAACTTACCCCGATTGTTACTGTTAACTAACGTATTAAAAGATTATTATCGTAAAAAAATTAGCTGATACTCATCAACACAGACATCACCATCACATGAATGTCGAGGCAATTCAGCTCCTAATACTAAAACGATCAAAACCTTTTGAGTTAGTGTAGTGCTAGTGAATCAGTGGAATACAATATAAAAATAGTGATATTATAAAAGACACATAAACAGAGTGACTTCCCCTTAATAGAGACATTAAAAAATGTGATAATGGACACATTCTTAGCTGTTTAAGTTAAGGTAGAATTACTTATTTGTCTAAGTTAAGGCTAGATTGTAATGCAAGTGGGGTACTTTATAATAACTATACTATTATGTTCCCTAAAGTAAAGAAAAAAAACGTAAAAAAAAATATTTTTTGTGTAAAATATCGGATTATGTCATTATTAAGTCAAAGTATTTTAACATAACTTATATACGACATACCTAGCTGAATTTTTATTTTATTTTGAAATAAAACACTACCATAAAATCGAGATTCTAGAGTAAGGCACTCAACATCAAACAACTACACAAGCTGCTTTTAATTAGTGCACACACTTACGTAACTGGAACTGCAATTTCATATATTTAACTTTAATCATTCATACTGTAACATTACATCTATTTCTTTTTTTTTATGGAATAGGAGGACAAACGAGCGTACACCTGGTGTTAACTGATCACCTCCGCCCACATTCTCTTGCAACACCAGAGGAATCACAAGAGCGTTGCCGGCCTTTAAGGAAGGTGTACGCGCTTTTTTTTGAAGGTACCCATGTCGTATCGTCCCGGAAACACCGCAAGGAAGTTCCACAGCTTTGTAGTACGTGGAAGAAAGCTCCTTGAAAACTGCACTGTGGACGACCACACATCCAGATGGTGGGGATGATGTCCTAACTTGTGGCGTGTCGTGCGAAAGTGGAATTTGGCGGCAGGAATCAGGTTAAACAGCTCTATTTAGACGATGACAAGGGTCTAAATAATTTTCATGAGTCGATGGAAGTCGATGGAAGTCTCTTCGGAACACTCCCCGTGATAATTGCGGTAGAAGATGCGGTTTCTAGTCTTAAAATATTATAATAAGTTATTTTCTTTATTAGCCTGCCCACTTTGCACTCTACAAAGCGCAGGTTAAGCCACATAATATGGAGTATTGCTTTCATCTCTGACCTGGCGCCCCCCAGTATCAGCTCGAACCATTTGATAGCGTGCAATGCAGAGCTGATCAAACCGTCGAGGATCTAGTGCTCTGTGACCGATTAGATTACTTGGCGGTACGTAAACACTTCTCTTCGTTTGGTGTCTACTACCGCATTTATGATTCCTGCCGCCGATTGCCACCTTCGCAAGACACGTCTCAAATTACGATATCATCCCCACCATCTGGATATGCGGCTTTCCTGTGCAGTATTTCCAGGACTATACGACTTGGGTACCTTCAAATAAAGCGCGTACACCTTTCTGAGAGTCTGGCAACGCTCCTGTGATGTCTATGGTAATGCAGACAGCTATGGGCGGCGTAGATCACTTAACATTAGCTACGCCCGTATGTCCTCCATTTCCATAAAAAAAATTATCGGTAACGCCAAACCAATTACATTTTTTATTAGTCTCTCATAATTTAATTTATTTAGTACTGCAAATACCAATCAAAAATTTAATCCTACTAGCTATTCTATAAAGTTTACATATAAATACATGTCGAATCTTCTATTTTCATTGTGTACTTCAATTATTAAAAATACTGTGAAATACTTAATTGCTTCACAATATATGAAATTATATGAAAATCTTAATAATTATACCGGTGTCCTGATGTTTGTTTCCAGAGTACTCCTAAACTAATGAACGAATTTTAATGGGGATTACATGCAGTTTAGTCCAACTTGAGAGATAGGAGAGTTCTTATTTATATGTATACATATATTTATGAATGTTTAAGTAAGTATATTGTATGAAATATATCGTTGTCATGTACTCATAGTACAGGCTAGTTTGAGGCAAGATAATTTGTGTAAGAGTGTGTCAGTATTATTATTATTTCGATGTGGGATCCATAATTATTATTTTTTTTCAATTTTTGTATTGTACTGACATATTTTCTATGAGAGAATTTATTGACGCACGGTTTGACAATTCTGCTGTAAATAATTTCATTATAACAACAGGCAGCATATTTTAGGAAATAATTCTTGATGTTATAGAATTTTATTGACAAATTCATAGAAAACAGTATTATATTTATTATGTACAGAACAACGTCTGTCGGATCAGCTAGTCTTTATATAAATATTCATCTCCAACTTTGATTTATCTTATCTATTTATCTTAATCGTTATGTAATAAATATAATTAAGAATAATAAAATATATAAGCTTACAAATGTATTGACAAGGTTATATTATAATATAAAATAAGCATTAGGTATATATAGGTATAGAATAATTTCTCAAAAAAAAATTTCAATGTATTGCCCAATGATATATTAAAAGAGGTAGATGTCACCAGCGCGCCGAAAATCAATCGCCTAAATGGAGTCAATTGGTTCCTTTGGTCGTAGTCGCTCTCTCGATACGAAAACGGTACACACGCGTTGACAGAATTGCTTACAATTTGATATAGGTACAACATTAAAATGCCGTCTTGTGTTATGGGAAGATGCACTAATTACGAAAGTAAAAAAAAACATATATAACATTTTATTTGACTTCATTATTTATCTAACAAAATAAATATGTCGCCTTGACAACGCCGATCGCCGCCAAGCCGATCATAGATTAACGTAGGTATAGAAATTACGAAATATTGATGCTGTCTGTTGCGGGATGATCGAGATAGAATATTTTAGGAAATGATGTAAAAAAGTCGTTGTTGCAGTGAATAATTTTAATTAAAAGTTAACTGTATTTTTTCTATGCAAATACGAAGCAATTAGCAAATTAGATTTATCTCTTTTTCGCTTGTGATAATTGCATTTACTATCCTTCTTTGACGTATAATCGTAATGTAGTGTGCTATTGCAATGTTAAATTATTCATGTGTGCGTTAGTGTATCATTTTCAAAACACCGAATATTGTCTACGTAACCTATCTATACTTTTAAATATCATTGTGTATTGCCACAATCTCTGTCAATAAAAAATCTAAAACAGCAGAACTGTGATAGCTATTATATCCATTCAAAAAACACCCCGAACAGAAACACTCTTCGCAACATGTTGTGCTAATGTACGTCGGCCCCTTGAATTTTTCATTCCCTTGTGGCTCGACAACGAAACATTACTGAAATTGCTTCATATTTCTTCTCTGAACACATTCAACGGTAAGTAGTGTGGGGATCACTCTTGAACTGAATGTTTATTTACGATTGCCAATAATTATTTATTGCAAATAATTACTTAAGATTTCAAGACCGATTATTCTGTGGTTTTTCGTGGAAACGGAGCAATATTAATATTTCAGGAATTATATTCGTGAGTATCGGTTAGGACTATTTAGAAGCTCACAAATCATTTTATAATCATTGAATACAGTGGGACTTTGCACAGGATGCCGGATAGATTATGGGCACCACAATGGTGCCTATTTCTGCCATGAAGCAGTAACGTGTAAGCATTACTGTGTTTGGATCTGAAGGGAGCTGTAGATAGTGAATTTACTGGGGGTGACGAGCGCAGTTGTAGTGCCACTCAGAGTTTTCGGGGTTTTCAAGAATCCTGAGCGGCTCTGCATTGTAATGGGTAGGGCGTATCAATTACCATCAGCTGAACGTCCTGCTCGTTTCGTCCTCTATTGTCATTAAAAAAAATACATATAATTACAGTTAACTGGTACTGAAGTCTGAAAAATAGTAATAATAAAACTTTTGTTTATCTTACTGTATATAAATCCAGCTAATCTGTAAATTGGCTAGATAAATTTTGGTGGAATTTCACTAAACAGCTAAATCATGAAAATTTATTGAATTAGGTGTTACTTTGCGGAAATCTCTAATTATACAAATAATTGAGTAGTCTCGTGCCAGATTTTGGCGAGACAGCACGTCCTGAGGATGCCTCGTGTAGAGGCGAAGCACGTGTCGAATTGTTTTGGAAACAAATATTGGCGGAATTACCACGAAAGAAAACTTAAATCATTTGTATAGCTAAATCATGCTCAGAAATAGAAAAGGCCGCTATACTAAGAAATCGTCAAAATATCGCATTATTGTAGGAATTCCTGGACGGTTTATATAAAGCTTATATTTTTACAAAAACTAATTATAATATATCTACAGAATATCGGAAGAAAATTCTTGTTTTTTTATAATTCTATTTTTATAGATAGTGCGAAAAAAATTACCAAAACACCCCCAATTTTAAAGGTTGGAGTCATGCTAACTATTCAATCTAGTATAAAATTGTATGAAAATCTATTAATTGTATACTTATAGTATTTAATATAACATAGTTTTTTAGTTTTGTAAAGAAAATTGTATGATGTCTGTAATAAATTAAAATTGCTTCTAATTCTGAATTAAAACTATGGCGATCTTGTGCGAGAGAGGTAGCCTAGCTCCACTCGATTCCTCAAGGCGATTGGTCCCAGCCGAGAGAGCTATGCTAAAAATAACTTTTTTTTTATGAAAATAAGGGAAGAAACAAGCAGGACGTGCAGCTGTTGGTAATTGATACGCCCTGAGTCAGGATTCTTGAGAAACCGAAAAACTCTGAGCGGCACTACAATTGCGCTCGTCACCTGTCACAAGATTTTAAGTCTCAATTGCCCAGTTATTCCACTAGCTACGGCGCCCCTCAGACCGAAACACAGTAATATTTACACCTCTGCATAGGAGCCTCCCACAGGTAATACGTCTAATCCAAGCCAATCTACGCAAGCAAAATCGCGGGCGGCTGCTTGTAAAAATAAAATGAACGAGTTTTACCAAAGTGTTATGTATCTCCTTTCACATTCCACAATCGGCTGAGTGCGCTCGAAGTAATAAATAAAGTGTTATCAATAAGAACCCCGCGTTTCACACGTTTCTGTTGTCGATATATCAATGTATGCTGATATGGATATAAAAATATTTTAGCTTTCACATTTAACATTCAGCTGTTTAATATATTTTATTGTGGCAGATATAATAAAACACTTTTAAAGGATTAAAACGCGTTTTAAAACTGGTTTTACATTAGATTTATGCGTAAAAGTTACTTTTTTATTTTAGTTAACCCGACGTCTCAAGACGTTTCCAGATATCGTTTTCAGGGGGACTGGACAATTACACGCGTTTAAATCCTTTAAAGTGTTTTATTTGAATGTGTAACATTCGCGTTTATCAATGAAAATAGTATGTGGCAGGTATATTATATTTATTATTAGCTGACCGGACAGACGTTGTTCTGTAAATAATAAATAAAATACAGTTTTACTTTGTACATCAAGAATTATTTCGTAATATATGCTTCCTGTTGTTAACTATAATTAAATTATTTCACAGTAGAACTGTCAAACCGTGCGACAATGAATTTTCCTATAGAAAATATTATGTGAAAACAAAACAAATATTGGAAATAAAAATAATTATGGATCCCAAATCGAATTAAAAATGTCCTATCTCGCAAGTTGGACTAAGCTGCACTCTATGAAGTAATCCCCATTAAAATCAGTTCATTAATTTTGGAGTTCACTGGAAACAAACATCAGGACACTGGATTTAAATACATTAAATATATAATATTAGGTATAGAGGAAAAAATATTACATTTTAAATGACAAAAGTTAAATTTTTTTGATTTCTTTATTCTATAACTCCTAATAGTAACAGTAGTATTATCCAGTTTATTTGTGACAATAAGTACCATTATTTTTAGATATTTTTTTGAACATTTTCATTGGGTCTCATTGTGATAGATTCGCATCCTATTTTATCACAGATATCAACTTTATATTTTGAGGATAAAACAATTTCTAATTACAACTCTTTTATGTAGGTCAAATTAGAAAAAAAAAATCTTTTGCATTTACGATAAAAAGAAAATACCACAATATTATATATGAATAAGATAAATAAACCCACGAAGTTTATAGAATCCCAGACCTATTTCTAGTATTATTAATCCACTTATTTCTTGGCAAAATATAAAGTTCACAAAAAATTTAAGCATTGGTAAGCTGCTGTTTATTTCATAACTCATAAAACGAATCTAGCCCGAAGCAAGCACCCTTATGTCATTGTGTCGTAGCGGAAGTAACAAAATAACTTCGTAACCACGAGCGACTGCAGAAAATAGAGGTAAATAAAGCTACGCGAACGTCTCAAAGTTTTTTACTAACCTGTTTTACCGCATGAATAACCTACTGTTTATTTTGCTTCAATTCCGACATATATAATTTGTGTCTCATGTTTTTGTAGTTAAGTTACATTATCAGTAATAGTTGGATCATAAGTAAGAACAGAGGCGTGCATATCATATAGGCAACTAGCTGACCCGGCAAACGTTGTTTTGCCATATAATTTTTTTTAGAGATAGACCGTTTCTTGGATATTGCTTTATTTTTATAAAATAAGCGTAGCCTTAGTTACTCCTTATTACATCAGCTACCTGCCAATAAAAGTCGCCGGATTAGCCGGAACAAACAGACAGACAGACCGACAGACAAAAATGGTAAAAAAAAATATTTTGGTGTATGTACCGTATATGTATTCATAATATACAATTTAGTAAAAAACGGTATGTCAATATTACAAACAGACACTCCAATTTTATTTAAATGTATAGATAATTCACATAATATTTTTATAAGTTATAGCCTATATGTTATTCTGGTGTGTAAGCTATATTATTGCAAAGTTTCATCAAAATCCATTCAGTAGTGTTTGCGTTAAAGAAGTTCAAACGTACATCCAGAAATACAAACTTTCACATTTATAATATTAGTAGGATTAGGCAGTGCCTACCTCGTTATGAAGCTAAATAAATATAGCACTAGTGTAAAAGTTAATTTAGTTAATTTGGTTCCATTATTTTATTCGCAAACTTCTATTCAATACCAACTCATGAAAAATTTTCCTTTCTCTAGATTCTAAATACCTACGGTAAACAATCTTTGCTTATTCCAAAGCTCAACTACGACTAGTTAGATCCACAGTGCCTACCTTGCTAGAAAATCAATGCACGCCCCTGAGTAAGAACTAAGTAGAAATAAAATTATTTTGTTTGCAAGGAGTAAATGCTTACATCCTCCAACACAAAAGCAATTGAAGGACCAGTGGGGGGACTCCTTTGCACAGGATGCCGGTGAAATTATAGGTATCAAACAGGCGCCCATTTCTGCCTCACGGAAGCAATGTGTAAACATTATTGTGTTTCAGTCTGAAGGCCGCCGTAGCTAGTGAAATTACTGGGCAAATGAGACTTAACATCTTATGACTCAAGGTGACGAACGCAATTGTAATGCCGCTCGGTTTTTCAAAAATTCTGAGCAGGACTGCAATCATTATGGGCATGTCGTATCAATTACCATCAGCTGAATGTCCTGCTCGTCACGTCCCTTATTTTTATTAAACTAAAAGTAACCAAATAACAGAAAATAGAGGTAAATAAAGCTACGCCAACGCCTCAAATTTTTTTACTAACTTGTTTTACCGCGTGAATAACTTACTGTTAATTTTGCTTGAACTCCGATATATATTATTTGTGTTTCATGTTTTTCTTGTTAAGTTACATAATCAGTATTAGTTGCATCACAATTATTTTAAAAAAATCCAGTAGAATTTAGATGTGAATAATAAATATATTAAGGATAAAATCGCACTCAGAAAACCGATAAATAATTGACGCACTTTCATAGAGATAAAGGTAGTGATATTATATAATACAAAAAAAATACTTTTAAGCATCAAAACATTTTTATTCACCATTCTAATGTGTACCCGATTCGAAACCGTGACTCACTGCTAAGGGCGACTATCCAATAGGCTATGACGTCATCTAAATAAGCTATAAGATGATACGGACATCTAATATTACGTTTCATTTATTAAAATAGAGCAGACAACTACAAGTCGGACTTGTACATCTTAATTTATGCATTGATGAAATAACAAAAAGGAACACTTAATTAAACGATATTGGTTATACAATAAAAAAAAATTAACAAAAAAACAACCGACTTCAAAAATAGTATTCCAAAACAATAGATATAATATGCACTAAGAAGTATAAAAATAATTGCGTATTTTTAAACAACCTAATTAATTAATCTAATTCTAGTTACGATTATTGTTATTTTTGGAAACAATGTCCTTACGACCTGCGCTCGCCTCTCGCCTCCACACGACTCAAGCACATCTCACTTACAACTATGTATGTAGTTACAAACCTGTGTTGGATGACACCGACTCCAAAAATTACAAGAATTAAAGAATTATCCAAATCGGTTATCAAAACCCAGTCGAAAGTTTTGAGGTAACAAACATAAAAAAATACCAACGAATTCAGAACCTCCTCCTTTTTTGAAGTCGGTTAAAAAGCGGTTAAGCAGTACAATATACCTAGACTTGCCACAAATACTGAAACAACGAAAAAAAATTTTCCATTGCAAATAATATTTATTACTTTTATAGTGTTTTAGTTTAATACATAAATATGAAAAAAAATTAAAATATAAAAAGCTTACACGAACACCAGTTCGTATAAGCTTTTTAGACCAATGGAGACCACTCCATTGGCTGCAATACAGTCCTTTAGTTGAGGCCAGTTACCAATAGAAGCACGCACTCTTTCCATGGGAATTTTTTTTTTCAGAAATTCAGATCGTACGGATTGTTTAAGGGACGCGGGGTAGGATGAACTCTCTAAAACTGATCATAAATCATAATCTAGGACTAGACGACGGCCAGTCTTCAGCTCTGATGGAGTCCAAAACGTTAGTTTCCAAGACTGCGTAGACCGAGCTTTATGACCCGGCGCCGAGTCTTGCTGGAAGTCAGCTACCTCTCAAGAATTATATCTTGATACACTTGTGTCGATATTTTGGCACCTTTTTCACAAATAATAATACCCTAATAATAATAATAATATAAGCCTTTATTCAGATAATATTATTTACATAAATACTTACAAACTATCCTTAACTAAGTATCTATCACTATCTGGTTGTCTATTGACAAAGGACTCTTCCAACTTCTTCCACTCTTTTCTATCTTTAGCTAACCTATACCATGTCTTGCCTGCTATCGTCCTAAGTTCGTCTGACCATCTCCTGTATTGTCCCCCCGGTTTCCTTTTTAAATTTCTGGGATACCACTCTGTGATACATTTGCTCCATTTGTCTATACCCCGAAGGGTGTGTCCCGTCCAGCGCCATTTAAATTTTCTTATAGCATTAGTGACATTAGTGATTTTTGTTTTCTGTCTTAAGTCTGTGTTTCAATCTTTATGTGTTTTATTAATATTCAGCATACTCCTCTCCATGGCTCTTTTGGCAAGTCTCTAGTTTTTTAATCTGTCTTTGCGTAGGCGACCAAGTCTGACAACCGTAGGTCAATACAGGAAGTACACAAGTATTATAGAGTTTTCTTTTTATGTTTATTTTGATATCTTTGCTTTTCATTAATTAATGTCCTATTCTTGTATCAATTTCTTTGTTTTGATCTTTTTGTGATATAACTTGTCCTAGGTAAGTGTATTGATGTACATATTTCATATTGTTATTGCTTACTACAATTGGTTGTTCTGACCTGTTTGTCATTGCTTTAGTTTTGGCAATATTCATAGTCAGACCCACTAGGCGACTTTCTTTTTCGAGGTCATGTATCATTTCCACTAGTTCCAAATGAGAGGAGGCAAAAACTATTAAGTCATCCGCGAATCTTAGAGTGCTTAATTTTAAACCATTAATATTAAGGCCCTTTTCCATCCAATCATGATTTCGGAAGATATCTTCTAGAACTGCGGCAAAAACTTGGCGTACACCACGCTCTATATTTATTTCTTTTCCTTCTCTGTCTAGCTTAACTTTAGCTTTACTGTTTTTGTAAATATTTCTTATAACTTTGATATATTTGTTGTGAACTCCCTGGTTTTTGAGCGCCTGCCATATACTGTCATGTTCAATTGTATCAAAGGCCTTTCTGTAACCTATAAAACAAAAGTAGAACGGCATATCATATTCTTTGCTTTTTTCCATTATTTGTCTCACTACATGTATGTGATCTACTGTTGAATAACCGCTTCTAAATCCAGCTTGTTCGCGGGGTTGGTTTTCATCGAGTACTCTCGTTATTCTGCTGAGGATTATTTTTGCGAAAATTGTATATATATTCGACGTTTGGCTTATGGGTGTATAGTTGCTGATATCACTTTTATTGCCTTTTTTATGGATCAGTGTTATTGTAGACGTTTTCCATTGATGTGGAATGTTTTCTGTGAATATAATTTTATTAAATAGCTTTTGTAAAATAGGAGCGACTAATTCTTTACAAGATAGGAGCATTTCATTAGTTATGCTATCGGGTCCAGGGGCTTTGTCTCTTTTTTGAGTCTCAATGGCTACTTCGACCTCTCTCAGTAGTATTTCTGGTACTCCGTAACTTTCTGTCGAGTCCACTAATTCTATCTGTTTTCTACTACTTGCATACAGGTTGTGATAAAAGTCTGTAGCTATGGCTATTAGATCTCGTCGTTTCGTTTTAATATATCCTTTCTTATCAGTTAATTTTGGTATCCATTTTTTTTATCTGCCAACTTCCGTACAGCTTTTTTAATGCCTCCTGTTTGAACTATGTATTTTTCGAATGATCTTAATCTTTGCACTTGTTTGTCTTTTCTAATATTTTTTCTTTTTTGTTTGCTAAGACAAGCAATTTCTGTTCGGTCCGATTTTGTCTTGTTTTCTTTTCTAATTAACACGGCTCTCTTATCCAAAAGATTCATCGATAGAGTTGATATAACTCGTGTGTTTGTTTTCCACTCTTTTATAATAGATGATTTGATGGCATTGCAAAGTTTGTCATAAGCATTCTGTGTACTGTATTCCTCTGTGTACTAATTAATCTTTTCAAGGTGTACTTTCAATATTTCGCAATCAATGTTGTTATGTTTGGTATTGTTTTTCACTTTAAATGGTCTTCTATGATTTTGTGAATTTACTAGGTTTGCTCGAATCATTCTATGCTTACTGTTAAAATTAATGTTGTTCACGACTCTACAATCTTTGAATAAACTACTAATATTAGTTAGAATGTAGTCGATTTCATTGCGATAATTGCCTCCTGGAGAGACCCATGTCCATCTATTCGTATTCCTGTTTTTATACATTGTGTTAAGTACTTTTAAGTTATTCTCGTAAGCTAATTCAATTAGTTTTTCACCATTTCTTGTGCGCTTTCCATAGCAGTAGGGTCCTAGAATTATTGTCTCACCGAGCCTCCTCTCTCCTATTTGTGCGTTGAAATCGCCCATGACAATTATATTTTATGTGCAACATGCACACCTTTAGTGTTTTATTTAGTTTTGCATAAAAGGAATCAATTTCCCCTCTACTTGATTGCTCTGTCGGTGAATAAATCTGAACTATTGACCATATTTCTCTATTTATTGATATATTTAGTACTGCAATCCGTTCCGATATGCCAATTATTTCTTCAATATTTTTTTTCAACTTTCTGTGTATCAAAAATCCAACGCCATATAAGCCTGGTGTTTCAACTTTATAATAAAATATGAAATCGTCATATTCCTCGATAGATTCCCCATATCGTCGAACCTCGCTAAGCCCAATGATTGTCCAGTTGATACGCGTCAGGGCCTGACTTAGTTCTTTGAGGCTTTCTTCAGCTTTCAAAGTTAATGCGTTATAAGTAGCAATATAATGAAGGTTTTTATCAGTTGGAAGGTAGTGGTCATCTTTACCTACGGAGACCAGCCGGCTTGGGTTGCTTACATTTTTAAAAATTACGTTCTTTATTTTTTCGTTTGTTAGTGTCCGGTTACAGTTATTTCTTTTTGACTCGGAAAGAGAAATCCTTCTATTCCTTGACACATAATTAAACATGATTTTTTTATTAGTTTTTGAGACAGGGTGACTTGGGAGTTTTGGTGAGTTTTTCAGTGAATCGCTTATGTCTCTTGTCCTCTTCACTTTAAAATCTGCCTTTGGTTCTTTCACAATGAGTTTGTCTAGCTTTATATATGCTATTTTCCCCATTTCTCTTTCTTTTAGTAGTTGTGGTATTAGTAGTTTTTGTCTTTTATTGAGTATTTCTTTTGAAAAATCTTCTTTTATGCATATCTTTGAACCTAATTCCCGTTTGCTTCATAGTATTAAATTTCTTTTCCACTCCATTGTAAAGCTTACCAATAATGGGCGAGTATGGTTCCCTCTTTTTCCTAATCTGTAGACGTTTTTTATGTCATATTTGTGAATTTCTATTTTAGTTTTGTTTTCTATAATAGTTTTTATATTTTCAGTTTCCGACATATCTGGTCAAATCTCACTCACTCCAAAGAATATTAAATTATTTTTCCTTTTGAGGTTTTCCAAATACTCAATTTCCTTTTCCATATTTTCTATTTTATCTTTAAGGTTTTTGTTTTCTTCCAAAATTACTGTAAACTTTTCTTCTAGGCTTTTTAAAACAAGTTCTGTTACTGACTTTGTAATATCCTAAGTCTGTTGATCCATTTGCTCTTTTATTTTACTAAGTAGCAATGCCATTTGGGTTTCCATGATTAAGGGGAGATTTGTTGTAAATTAACGTGGTAATATTGGTAGCTACTTATGGCAACACTGATCGTATCAGTTATCAATGTTCGGTTAACACGTATTGACACTGACAGCTAACTGCCGCTGATAAATGTGAAACGTCTGTTGATAAGTTAAGTTGACAGTTGGCGCATATTTTTCTTTATAATACCCTCTAAATTGTTATTTTAAAAATTGCTTTTTTATAAAGAACTTACTTTTTTCCTGATAATTCTTGATTATTATATATTGAATGCGTAAGTGTTTGAACTTGATGTAACAGTAACTTCACAGTGTATTTATTAAGTAAAAAGTTTTTGAAAATTATTTATGACAGAGTGATAACACGCAATGTTTACGATGTTACACCGGACACATTTATTACCCTAATATATAGCTAATACCACCAAACCATCACTAAAGTCTGATAGTGCCCACGTTGCACTCTGTCGACTAATTGGGAAGCTTCCTTAGAGCTTTGAGCATAAATATCATAATCGGTCGGCATTTTGTTAGTTAAAATGTTGCTCAATTGTAATAATTTGCTCATCCGTAAACAACATTTTGTGTGACCTCCCTTTGCATACCGCTTCAGTAGTTATTTCGATATTACCACCCTATTCTTTTTTAAATTATCAGTTAAGAAATGACCAGTACATCTCTTATAGACTGGAAGTCCTGAGTCATCTTTTAAAATACGCCACATGGTTCTAGGTGCTACCTTCATCTCCCTAGATAATATATTTTGCTTTCCGACAGGATTTCTTCGAATTCCTTCCCTTACTGCTTTGACCACCTTTTTCGTACGAACACTTCGTAGACGGCCAGATGTTTTTCTGTAACAAACAGAGGAGGTCTCATTGTGCTTAATTATAGCCCGGTACACAAACATTTTACTAATACCAATCGTATGGAGAGTTTTAAAAATTGCGAAAAATGCGATGCGGTTCTCTTCATCACCCCACTCTTAACATCGCAAAACATTGTGCAATGTATTGGCGCCAAAATGAGAAAACTCAATAAATAATCATATAAACATCACAGATTCTAAATTCAAATGTAATATTTTTTAATTTTTAATTTTAATAGTATTTATGGCCAGACTAAGTATACTATTACTATTATGCAATCACTTTAGGATTGGTTTTACACCCAATTTTTTTTGAAATCATTATTATTATCATGAAAATCCCTCATTTTAGTTTTTTGGGAATTGATTAGGGCCTCATTATATTAGGGCGGCCATTTTGATTTTACCAAAATTAGCACTACAGTCAATACAACTTTACGCCAGTTCGCCATTTGTCATCCATGATGCATACAAGTTTATATATATGTCGTAACACGGAACGCCAGCGCCATCTGTCGTGTCGTTACACGGAACGCCAGCGCCATCTGTTGGCGTTCGATGGAGTCAACGTTCCCCCGGCTGAGAGGTGCGCACTTCACTTCTTGTGCAGCGGTCGGCCAGAGCGGTCGAACTTGAACCATCGCGCGTTCCATATATCCCATAGTGTGTTTATTTAAAGTGATTCTACATTATAATTTGATTGTGTGAATAAGTTTGTTCCGTGCACTGACTTTATCCATCGACGCCCACTGCTAGGAGTCTAGGACTATGGACCCTGCTAAGGACGGTGACCCTCTTCCGCCGTTATATAGATTTATTATTGTTTGTCTTTTGACTGAGGTATCTTGCAACTTCTTCCACTTTTTTCTATCTTTAACAAGACCATGTCTTACCTCTTATCTGCTATTGTCATAAGACCATCTTCTGTATTGAGCTCCTCGTTCTCTTTTTAGGTTTCTAAGATACCAGCCTGTGATGCATTTACTCTTTTTGTCATTACTCCAAAGGGTATGACAAGTCCATTTCAATTTAAATTCTCTTACAGTATAAGCCTATTTATGCTACATTACATACATGCTATAAAACCACACAATTTGCTAATAATGCGTCATCTTTTCACGATCCTGGCAAATCACGATGAATATTTTCTTTATTTCTGGATACAAGGTCCTAAACAGATATTAGAGAATAATTAAATAAAGTTAAATATTTTGAGCTTCTTTAGTATAAAAAGAGGTTTTCAGACTTTAGCTTCAAGATTTAAAAGATGCAAAAGGTTAAACCTACAGACGTCTTTCAAAGTTTTAGGGATAACTAGTGCTTACAATATATAAAACTTCACAAATCTGAAGTTTTTCAAATTAGTATTGGGTATTGTCAGAGGGTTTTGATTTTTTTGCCCTGAAAACTCTTCTGCGGCTTTTAAGGCTGTGCGTTTAAGGTATAAATTAAGGATTTGTTTATCTTATAATAAGAAATAAGAAAAAAATATTCCATGCTACACACATAAAAATACAATCTAAATACTTAATATATATTCCTAATCCTAACTCAACTAAATATGCTGTGTGGCAAAAGAAAAGGCCGATGCTCAGCTTGTGCTGTTAACTAATACTAGCTGTTGCGCTGATGTTTAGTATCTAACTGATTAACTGTCGGAGTGCCAGTACACAATAAAATTTAAAAAAAGAAATATAACAAATTAAAACACTTACATGTCTGCCATCTTCCTATAAGATTAATTTCGTAAACATATTGACACGAGAGTAGCTCAGGGATTGGAAGTAATACTCCGCTTATAGGAACGAGTCTTTATTTGCGTTCACTTTTTCTAAACTTGCACTTCGCTTCCGTTCCTCTTGTGGGCGGCGGTACCTTCAACGCGTCACTCCGCACCGAACACTTAAGTCTCTTCTATTCTCTACTTCTTGGAACATTTCCACTTTTCAATACTTCTTCTTTTCTTATTCTTCTTCTTTACACTTTTGAGTCAGAACTAGAACTGCCGTAGACCACGCTTAGTACGGCTTATATACCCCCGGATCTATTCTATTTTCAAAATGATTCTCCCATTCCATCTTTAAATTTAAATTGTACTAGAAAACTCATTTAACTATTTTTATCATGCTTACACATTTTCCATCCCTTTTTTTCTGTTCGATTTGATCCTGAACTTACTAGAAATTTCCATTAACTTTACAAAACCCAAAAAATTCCATACACTGGTAGGTGTATCGAACCCGGGTCTACAGCGTCTAAAATAAACACTTTTACTCTGATCTACGAGTATTGCTGACGGAGCTGTTGAAATTATCAATCTCTTGAAGTTTGTCAACTCTCGTCATATACGTCGAAGCGTTGCTACGCGACAATATTGTATAGGTACGTACCGCTTCGTCCCTGCGCGTCATCTTTCGAAACTACATAGTATTATTATAATTGAATATTTTTAAATGTATATAGCATCTTATTATATTAAATTGTTACATTTTCTAACTGGCCATAATTACTTTTGGGCCATTATTTTTACATTTTGATATTTATTTATACAAATAACACTGTGACAATACAATATGTAGGGACGTCAATAAAATAAGACACAATGCGCTGCTGTGGACGTGGTTCGAGGATGTACTTGAAAACGTAGTTGAATTATATTGGCGTCTGGAGCATCGATATATCCGCGTCCGATCCGATAACGAATTCGATACCGCTGTATTGTCGCGAGGGGACTGTATCTTTCTAACGGAAATGTTCTCAAGTGGTCGTCTTTACTACTCTGGTGCAATATATGATCTTTGTAGGACCTCAATGAATTCTTGTGTACTGTTTTTTTTTTAAAATAATAGCTTAGTGCCTGCAAGTTATCTTGGGAAACAACATAATATATTATTATTGACTATTTATAATGTATTTAGCAATTAGTATTATTCTAGTTGTTATATATAGTTGATATCTATTCTTGAGACTTAAGAGTTATTTTCTCTTTATGAAAAAGCTTAAATTTAATTCCACTCTAGCCATAGGCTAATTAACAATGTAATTTAATTTTAAGTAAACTTTTTACTAAGCCAGTAAAATTTTAAATTAAGTTAAAACAAAGAGTTAATTTGCAGTTTTTTTACTGTCTGTAGTAAAACATGTCGTTCTTGTGTTCTTCTCTCTTAGCACATTATGACGTTATTCTCACTGTTCACTACACTATGTGACATAAATTTTTCACTACATTGTCTCAAAAAATTCTTAGTGTATTTCTCATGAGTTTCTTCATATTTTACGATTAGATAATCCAAGGTCTCGAGCATAGAAGCAAAGACAACGTGGATTCACAAACTTGAAACAAACTCATGAAATACTCAAATCTAGTAGAGACATAGTTGACCACGCAACAAAATTCTAAACTTTACGAAAAGAATATAAACTAAATCAAATTCGAAAATTCAGGAAATAACAACTTCAAACAACTGGAACTGATTAACATAGTACAACGAAGTACTATTATTAGATAATTGAAGTAATGAAGTGATACGATTCGTAGGGGATATCATAGTAAAACCTAAAACCCAACAGTCTGCCCAGTATGATTCTTGAAATGGAAAAGGTTCCAAATCAGTAGTCTACATCCAATATCATAGTACTATTCACAAAAAGGAACCTTATTAAATATAAAAAAAAACTATCAGCCTACTCCCAAGCAATAAATGATTTGCATCATTTGTTCTAAGACTAATAACTACAGAGGAAATAGACAATAGCCAACTTGTAGTACATGCAGGATTTTTTTCTTACTACATCACTATAGACCATATATTTATACGTTAACATAAATATTGTTAGCACTAAGAGAAAAACAGACCGCCATATTACGTAGCTTAAGTTGTTTGTTGACAGCAAAGCTTTCGATATCATTAGCCATGAATCAATTTGGAACGCTTTAGGAATTTGTAAAGTAAACCAAAAATATGTGAACACAAATGCTAGAACAACAAGCAGATTCGAAATAAAAAGGAATGGAAATATTTTTGAATACAGAGTGGTGTAAGACAAGGCGACCCCCTGTCCCCAAAACATTCCTCGCAGTATTTTAAATCATTTCCCGGTGAACACACTGGAAAGACTAAGGTCTGAATCTCATCTATCAGGGCAATACTTGAGCAAATTAGGATTTGCGAATGACACAGTGCTTATGAGAAAGCTCTTGGTCGCTCAGAGGGCAAAAGAGAAGGCTATGCTCGGAGTTTCCCTGCGAAATCCAATCAGAAATGAGGAGATAGGAGAGCCTAAGTTACCGACATAGCACAAATTATTGCGAAACTGAAGTGGCAGTGGGCAGGGCACATAGTTCGACGGACAGATAGTCGTTGGAGCTAGTTGGAGTCGTTTAGTCCTCGAATGGCAACCACATACCGGAAGACGCAGTGTTGGTAGGCCCCCCACAAGATGGACTGACGATCTGGTCAAGATCGCCGCAATACGTTTTATGGGGGCAGCGCAGAACCGATTGTCGTGGAAATTCTAGGGGAGAGGCCCGTGTCCAGCAGTGGACCACTTGCAGACCTAGAAGAGATGCCACTACAATTTTTAAATGCTACATACACATTGAAATTAAATTCTCGTTAGAGTAATAAAATTCCTTATTTGGCGACATTTCAAACATAACAATGTCATACACATGAGTTGAATCACAAAAGCTGACGCTGTTTTATGAGTCTATTCTGACAATTGCGATTGAAGAGCCTGTAAAGTTATATCGGTAGCAGTTACTGCTATTGTTTGGATTTATGACGATGTCGATCGTGCGTAAAGTTATGATCAATATTGAGATATCACAGTAATCATTCTTCATATTATGGCTTTCAGGTTCAATAAATGAAAGTATTAAATATGGCAATCGACCATGTTAACTAAAAAATTAATGACGTCACGTCTTAATACTTATCTTCGGAAGCTAAATTTTGGTTATTATTGTACACGCAAGGAGTGATATCTTAATGATGAAAGCCTTGCATTGAGCGTTTTACTGCTTATTTGAAAGTAGAAAGAAAATATTCAGATTTTTTTTATATGCAATATATCGTATGTCCTCCTTTTCCATATAACAAAATTTAAATAATAATAATAATAAAACTAAAATTTACCATGTTTGCTTCTATAATATTATGTTCCCCAAAGTTTTGTGCTTTTCCTACAATTTTTGTATGGCTATTAATAATTATCCTCAGAATATTAATAATTCTGGCGATGCTCACGGCACTTTTGGAGATGCTATATTCACAGACCTTGCAGTGCTAAAAGAAACGTCGTATCTTTAATTGTTTTATTTATTTAATTAAATTGCGTTACATGCGACTTAGTTACTAAGCAAAATTGTAGTACTAAATAATTATCACATGCACCTCGTAATAAGGCATAGCAATGAACGACAGAGGGGCAGACATTCAAATATATTTTTCCTTTAGGTATTCATTCCAAAAGTAATTTTTTCAAAGAGGTTATGAATTTTTTAATATTGGTTTCGGCTTTTAAGTGTTCTGGTAACTTATTATAAATTTTAAC
The DNA here is from genome assembly GCF_905404315.1 of Leptidea sinapis. Classification (NCBI taxonomy): domain Eukaryota; kingdom Metazoa; phylum Arthropoda; class Insecta; order Lepidoptera; family Pieridae; genus Leptidea; species Leptidea sinapis. The sequence continues at coordinate 6,731,959 of NC_066309.1, read as the reverse complement.
TGACATTGGGTAGGGACCGGAACTGTGTAATGTTAATTTAGAGTTAGTTTGCATAAGATTATTTTTATATTATATTATTATTATTTTAGTTTAGCGAGGTGTGTTGTGCCGGGGCACGTCTTTGATTTTAGTGTATAGATTTGGGTGCTTTCTTACAAACTTATATATTTCGAATATATATGTGCACGGTAATGTAAGAATATTTAGTTTTTGAAAATGAGGTTTGCAGCTTTCTCTTTGTTTAATATTTGCAAGCACACGAATACATTTTTTCTGGAAAATAAAGAGTTCGTGTGCATCTACACTGTTGCCCCACAGTATGACGCCGTAGTTTAGCCACGCTTGTGCGTAGGCGTGGTAGGCTGTCACTGTCGTTTTTAAATTTGTAGATTTCTTTAGTTCTCTTAAAGCGTACATAAATTGTGATAATTGAGGTCACTCTTGTCAAGATTTTATAAAATAAGATGAATCTTGTTCTGTTGGCACTCAGAATGCTTAAGTTGATGCGGTTTAAAGAAAAACTAGCACCAAATATCTACCATGGCACCACGTCATGAATAAGTAGCGTACATTTACGGTGCAGTTTAAAAAACAACATTTAAAAAAAATTGTATCTACGCTTCCTGCTCTAGATCCCATATTTGCCACAACACTTGTCATTCCACTGTTGTTGGAAGAGAGCATTGGCACTGGAGAGTACTTACTTGTTGTCCTAGGGTAAGTAAAGTACTAGGGAACTTTTTGTTCAAGACTAAAAAAATTTAGGTCATCCGTATAACACAAATAAACATTGCTTAACTTAGGGATCAGGTTATTAATATATAAAATAAACATTCATGGACTAAGATGGGATACCTGAGAGACGCTGCGTATGATAGAAACACGTTGCCAGTAGAACCCCATTAAATCTACCAATTCACTACGAATGGAAATAATTTAAAATCCAATTTCAGCAGCAACTATGAAGACCCATAATCTCCAACTTATAGACCAATAGTGTATGACTAACTCTATCAGAAGCTCTATCTAAAATCAACTTGACCATGATTGTTAAATTTTCGGCAAATAAAGCAGTCTAGTAAGTCACTAGTGGAAGATCTTCCTTTCAAAAAACCATGTAGATCCTGAGTGATTTGGCGGATGGATTAAAGCGGTGAAATAGATCGTCTAAAATTTTGACGAAACTTGGTAACATCATATAGGCCTATTATTGATATAGTCGCTAGGGTCACTCAATTTGTATGATGGTATCTTTGCTTCTTTCCAAACACCAGAGAAATCACCCAGATTAATAGATAAACAATTAGATTGTTTTCAATTTCCCAGCGTGTTACAACAATCATAATAGAAAATCAAGTAAAAAGGCTCGATAAAAGTCTTTTACAATTTTTAAAGAAGTTAGGAGGAATGTATATTTAAATTATTATCTTTAGAAATGGGCATAGAGAGATTAATGAACATGTAATTGACTTGATAGCGATACAGCGATTTGTCTATCAAGTTAAAAAACTGATGAAAACTACTCAGTATAGCTACCACGTTACCATTGGCAATTGTGTCACCAAACTTAATAATCTCTGGAATTAAAGGTCCTACTTTTTAACTTTTAATTTACAATTAAAATCAATTTTATTGATTATGTGATTCTTTAACACTTAAAAGGAATGAGTTGTAATAAGAGTTTACCAGAATCTTGGACTGAATCTCATCGAACTCATACTTTACTTCCATACTTTATGGATGAGATTATTTCGTCTATACAGACCTTTAAGGATTCTGAAAATCAGACAAGATAGTTCAATCAACCGATTCACTTTAACACTGTGTTAATGTTCATAGTATCGTTTAATATTTCATAAATACACTTTTTTGACGTAAATGTGGTTTAAAATACTCTCCTGTGTGTTGTTATTTTTAAGTTGTGTACTATTATTTGTGTCATATTTATGATTATTGATAAGATCATAGTTTCTCATCCTTATTTTGGTCACCGCCCACTTTGAGAATATGATTTTTTCAAGAGTATTTTCGTGTATTTTTTTGCCTTTTTAGATTATATTTTTTAGTCTACCCACGCCCCATCTGCGCCATCTCAATGCCCCATAATTTTCTCTGGGTCTTCTACTGCCCCCCGAAAGTCTCAAGCCCCCCACAAGGGGGTATTATCGCCCACGTTGAGAACCTATGGATTAGATGAACCTAGATTTTTGTTATATATTGTTAATATTGAGTTCAATAAACACATCAATCTTTGACAGTCGGGAGAACCGATAATGGAAAACTCTCAGATAAAGTTGCGTCTAGATAGTCCATCATAAAATGGTCAAAGGTGCGATTATTTGAATTGCGAACATAAATATATTGGGAGAACCACTCATTCCCAGCAGATCAATAAGCAGCGAAGATTTGACATCGTATACTTTTCTAAAGCACAGATGAGGAAGGCTTTTATTAAATGACCATTAATACAAAACACACTATAATCACCCGGAGTTTGAGAATTAGATTTTTTTTCGATTTCCGAGTGTGTTACAACAATTATTATGTATTATACAAATTAATTTGTAAAAAAAATTGATTTGAAAGAGTTCTTAACAATACAAATAGCAGAGTTGCGCAGGCTATCAACTGTAAAGTAGAGGATCTACTAGATGAAGCCACAAACTGAGAGTTTAACGAAGAAAAATCAAGATTTATGAATATTACGTCAATAGAACGAGTGGCTCAGTAGAAGAGCGCTCGCACGGAACACGAGTGGTCGCGGGTTTGAGTCCCGCATCATAAATTTTGTTTTCAAATTAATTTGTGTAATTAATCCCAGAAGTGAGGATTATCACTTTAAAAAAATAAGAAATTGTTTAAACTAAACTATACTTCCGCTGTACTGTGCATTCCTTATATAGCACTCAACGTCACACGGTTAACGTCACTGTCGATGTCGTGACAGTGACAATGATAGTTATAACATACTCTGTTAAGACTAGATGTCAGTACACTACACTATGTATTTTTGAATACCGAGTGTATTTAATACCTTAGTGTTATTCTTATTACATCACATAGCAGTAGTTCCACGCGTTTATGCGATACAGCTTTACCAGTGAAAGTAAGTAATTATTATTAACATAAAATTGGTACTCATGAGAATTAATATGATGCCGCGTGAAAATTGATTATGTAAATATTCCTACCGAAATATATCGTATGCAAACGTTTTATACCATTAAGCTTCCCTAGTTTATTTAAATATCAGCTTTTAAGTACGTATTTTGCAATGTGAAAAACATAATGTACAGAAATAAATATTCTAATTATGTCGTGGTCTCTATAAAACTATATTATATTACTTGTCCACTAATCTCTCAAACAAATATTTTATTTAACTCTTAAAACATCTATTGCACAAAATTTCAAAGCTAAATCAAAAGTTACAACATGATTTTTGCAGAATAGGTTGTATTCCTCAACTGTAGCTACATGTTTTGAAACAAGCACAAAAACGACTATGAAGATAACATTCTTTAGACGGAAATTCGGAAGCTTGCCAATATTTATTCCATTCGTTCGCGCATACTAAATGCGATTGAAACTTAAATGAATATTTTGTGATATTGCTGACTTATTTGTTTTTGGTATTTTGGTTACAACGGGAGAGAGGTGAATTTTATTAAATTTAACATAGATTTTTATTGACTGAAAAAACATATAATATAACACTGAATCATTATCCTTTTTACATTTATAAATAGATTTGATTAATTGTAATCCATATTTTTGCTGCTACGAAATAACAGGTACGAAGTCTCTTTGAAATGCCTTTGGATGGACTTAAATTTTTTGAACATTTACCATAGTAATGTATATTATTTTACACCATAAAAAGTAGTGATTAAAATAAACAAAAAGCCCAGTGACATTTCTGAAAAAGCTGATATATTGACGTGAGAATTTTTGACATAGTCGATATTTGAGTCAAAAAAAGGTGAAAAGATAAATATTTAATTAAAAAAATTATTTTGTAAAAGATAAAAATAAAAAACCAAAATCTCGTTTATTTGGATATTTCACATAAATTTTGTGGTTATGTGAAAATAAAAGCTGTAGATCTTTTATTATGTGTACATATATATATATGTACACTTATAGATATACGCCCTTCGTACTTTTTACTTGATTATTTCATGATTTTAAAAATATCTAGCATATAGCTGATACTTACGGTAATAAAAGACAATAGACACTTTTTTTGTTACAATGAGCATAAACAAAAAACCTTTATAACTCTAGAAATTAAATTGTACATTATAACAAAAAACTGTTAATTATAAAGTAGTACCCAGTAATTATATTTTATAACCAATGGCATTTTTCATAGGATTGTTTTAATTTGTATACTTTTATTGCACATAACATGTACTCAAGGAAAGCTCTAAAAGTTTAGCAAACACAAAAAATTTACTTTGTAGTTAATATTTTGAAACAAGCATTCCATTGCTGCTTGTATTTAAATTTAACAGTGCACTCTACTTGAAGTCGACCTCCTAACTCCTGCTTTGTAACGTCTACGTATCTACAATATATACCATTTCGGAAATGAAATGAAAATGAATTTATTTTGGAAGATAAACTGACACATTCACACCAAATGTTCATAAAAACAAAATATATGCTTAATTTAATTATATTTAATACTTAACTTACTTGAAGTACAAGTAGTAAAGTACAATACTAAATAGTATTGTTTTTTTTTGTATTAAGTGGAACAGAGGGCCTACCATCAACTTTTAATAAGCGATGCGAATCCGATGCAGTCCAGTTTAGGTAACTGAATCACTAAAATTCGTACCATGAAGTGCCTTTTACTGAATGGCGTTTGGATCGCTTATGAAGAATTAACGAAGTAAAATTGCGTTTCGAAACCTAAAATGATATGATTTTAGCGGTATTTTTGCGTAGAAAATACTAAAAATACATTTTAAAATTGCGCAATTGCGTCATATTATAAACCATTAAGCTCTTTTTATACTTATTAAGTAATTGTAATATAAATAAATATAGTTCTTTGAATTACAAATTAAATGTTTGCTTATGTGTTTTTGTAAAAATAACGAGTTATGAACGCACCTCCATTGATGTTTGATTTGACAGGACCACAGAGTACATTTTTTTTAATTCGTTCTTGCAAACAGGCTATAGCCCGGGCCCTTACAGCCTCGTCTTTAGTATTTTCATTTTTGGTATTTATTTTCAGTATTTTGTTTTACAAAAAAGTCCAATAAAGTATTCTCATCTCATCTTTAATCATTAAAATTTTTCTTTTCTATGTTTTCACTATTTTTTAAAAGTTATTGACAACTCGATTCACTTTCCTCTAAGGAAGTAGCAATTTTTTTTTCGAATCGGCCACTTTGACAAATAAGCTATCCAGTTTAGGTTGAAATAACACCTCATTGTACGAATGAATGAACGAACTAAATCAGTTTGCGATTCAGTTGATATCATTTTTGACATTCAATTGACATCATTGCGATTTAATCAGTTGATTTGACGTCAACTTAAATTAGATAGCTCTATTCACGTCGTGGTACGAAATAGCAAAGCAGTTTATTTTAGGTTGTCTATTGAATCGCAATAAGAGTTCATGGTAGGCCGCTCTTTCAAAACTGGAGTCCAATCAGTTATAATTATGTCCATACATACTGAGCACAACACTGATTTTCAGTGAAACTGTGATTTCAGTGAATTGTGTGACGTTTGGAGCTGTACTGACATATTTTAAGAGGAAAATATAATTAACTGTGGCAAATATACAAAAATAGATTTACAAAAAAATGTTACTACATATTAACAGTGACAGTAATAAAAATAGTGAAAATGTAACGAAATCTCTATAATATTAATCATTGACCTATTTAGAATATTTAATAGTTAAGTTTAAAGAAATAACTATGCCCTCAAAAACATAACCTGTAAAAAACCAAGTCTCGCAACACAGTTCTTTTACTGTAAAAAGTTGTGAGATCAACACCACCATCTGAATGTGTGGCGGTCCGCGCGCTTTTCAAGCAGCTTACTTCCACGTACTACTAAGCTGTGGAATGAGCTTCCTTGTGCCGTGTTTCCGGGACGATACGACATGGGTATTATCAAAAAAAGCGCGTACACCTTCCTTAAAGGCCAGCAACGCTCCTGTGATTCACAAATAAAATAGAAAACAAAATTTTATGAACGATGCGGGATTCGAACCCACGACCTCCGGCATTCCGTGCCGGTGCTCTAACCAACTGAGCTAACCGTTCGAGGGCCGCCTCGTTATAAAATTCTGTTTGCTTTGTTCAACTCTCAGGTTGTGGCTTCATCTACTGGATCTACTTTACAGTTGATAACCTGCTCAACCCCAATATTTGAATATTAGGAAAATTGACTTGAGATGTCGCTCTTGTAAATCTAAACAATATGTTTTTTTTAAAGTGATAACCCTCACTTCTAGGATTAATACACAAATAAAATTTGAAAAACAAAATTTTATGAAAGATGCGGGATTCGAACCGCATCAATTAACATCAGCTGAACGTCCTGCTCGTATCGTCCCTCATTTTCATGTAAAAAAAATATTCTTCGTATTGGTCCTTCTGTATTAAGATAAAACGTAATTAGCTAACCTAACAGTATTTTACATTATCATATCAATATTGAAAATATTTTGTGTTTTAAAAAACTTAGACATCACATGAAAACACATTGTTTTTTTTTTATTTTTATTACTAAAAACACAATGTATATCACAAGTATTATATTAGATTGTTTAGTGCGATGGCCAAGTCAATCTATTTATTAACAACATAAAATATTTTCAAAGGCTTCTAATTTTATCCACAACTAACTTATAGGGGGTCAAAAATGGCCTGAACTGCTTCGAGATTAGGATGGTATGGCCGTGGCGGTTGCTTTTGCTCGACTTGGCGGAGGCGCTGCCGGGCTCCTAAGTATGTTGTCAATCTGGTACCCTACGAATTATCTATACATATAAATAAAATTGGAGAGTCTGTTTGTAATATTGAAATAACCGTTTTTTACTACATGTATATGAATATGTATACGGTACGCTACTTAAATCAAAATAACATATTTTACACTTTTGTCTGTCTGTCTGTCTGTTCATTCCGGCTAATCTCTGAAATGGCTGGACCGATTTTGATGGGACTGTTATTGGCAGGTTATCAACACCGACGAGCTGAGCCTACGAGTGTATTGGACAAAGAAAAGGGGGAAAATCTAAAAGAAAAGAAAGGAAAGACGAGTATGTAGAGAAACTGAAAGTTTCTAAACATCTAACTAAACGTTTTAAAGGCATAGAAGAGATAGGTGTGATTGAAGATTTGTGGGAGATATTTAAGGAAGGGCTTGTGAATGTTGCTGTTGAGGTGTGCGGAGTAGCTAAAAGAAGGAAAGGAAGAAGGAACTATAATGTGTGGGTGGATAAAGAAGTTCAAATGGCGGTGCAAGAAAAGAAGAAAGCGTTGTTGGATTGGTTAGCAACAAAAGCTAACCAAAAAGTTGAAAAGGCAACGGATGAGGAGATAAAGGATTGAAATCAGCAGGGAAAGAAGTTGTATCTAAAAAGAAAGAAGAACGAAAGGATGATTTTGATAGGAGGCTCACTGAAGATTTGAACTGAAGACAAACATCAAGTTCTTCTGGAAATCCATCAAAACAGCTCGGAGCTCAGTATAATCAGGAGTCAAAATGGGAGCATTATAAGAGGAGAAGAATATGTGTTAAAGAGATAGAAATAGTAAATAGAAAGAGTATTTTGAAAGTTTGTTGAAAGAGAGGAAGTGCATGAACAGCATCCGGCACCTTCTATTGAAACTAATATAAATGTTGATCAAAGTGAGATAAGCATGGATAAAATAGTGAAAGCATTGAAAACTATGAGATTAGGTTAGGCTGCAGGGTATGACAGGATCACCGTCGAGATGCTGAGGGCTGGACAGGGCATAGTGGTTAGCCAGCTGTACCGTTTTTTCAATTTGTGCTGGCGAAATGGGCAAGTACCAGAGACTGGTGCAAAGCTGTAATCGTGCCATTGTATAAGGGAAAAGGGGTCTCGGCTGGACTGCAGAAATTACCGCGGTATAAGCCTTCTCAGCGTCGTCAGGGATTTAGAAAGGGAATGGGATGTACGGATCAGGTTTTTTCCTTGCGGTGCATAGCCGAAAAGTTTTTGGCAAAAAACAAGAAGGTCTATTGCGCGTTCGTGGATCTAGAAAAGGCCTATGATAGAGTGGTGAGGAATGAATTGTGGTCAGGATTGTCTGCGAACAGTGTGAACAATGTCCTCATACGCGTATTGCAATCTCTTTATAGGTATTCTAGTGCTTGTGTGAGGATAAACGGGGCATACACTGAATGGTTTAATATCTCAAAAGGTGTTAGACAGGGATGTGTAGCGTCACCGTGGTTGTTTAATCTGTTCATTAACAAGTGCTCGACAAATTTAAAAGAGAATGAAAGTAGGTTGAGAATGAATGAGTTACTCGTCAAATGTTTTCTCTATGCTGATGACCAAGTATTACTTGCATCTTCGGCCCAGGAGTTACAGGAGATGGTAACTGCTATGAATGGAGCTTTTGGTAGAAAAGGAATGAAGATGAATACAAAGAAGACGAAAGTGATGGTGTTTGAAAGAGATGAGGTAGTGACAGACTGCAATATCGTGATTGGAGATGAAAAAATGTTCTAAATTTACAAGAGATGGAAAGTATGAGAGTGTTATTGAAAGAAGAGTGAATGCAGGAAACATGGTGAATAGAGATTTGCACTCCTTTATGAACAGGCAGAAGGTGTGTAATAAGGCTCGTTTGGCTGTGCATGAGGGGGTGTTGGTTCCAACACTCATGTACGGAAGTGAAAGTTGGGTATGGCAGAAGAAACATGAAAGCAGAATAAATGCAGTTGAGATGAGAGCGTTGAGAAGTATGATAGGAGTTAAACTGAGTGACAGGGTAAGAAATAGTGATATAAGGAAACGTTGTGGTCTGAAAGAAGATGTTGTGACAAAAATTGAGAAAGGTATACTGAGATAGTTTGGCCATGTTGAGAGAATGTATGAAGTACGATTGACGAAGAAAGTATATAAGGCCAGTGTAAATGAAAGTGTTGGAAGGGGTAGACCTAGGCGGACGTTTCGAGATCAAATCAGGGACGTCTTGAAAAAAGGCCAGGTCAAGAATACCCTAAACCGAAGAGCATGTATGAACGGAATAATGAAAGTGGACGAAGCGAAACAAGTATGTAAGGATCGTAGTAAGTGGAAAGAAGTGGTCTCTGCCTACCCCTACGGGAAAGCTAATCTTATAAGGAGCAACTTAGGCTTTATTAATTTTAGAAAAAATCTTATATTTTAAAGTTGTGTTGCAATGTCCAAGAAACGGTTTAAGTTATATGGCAAAACTACGTTTGCCGTGTCAGCTAGTATTTAAATATATTTTAAGCACAATTTCTCAAGATTTTATAAATAAAAATTATGCATAACATGTACAAAATTAAACTTCATAAATAATTAAATACTACAAATTTTATAGCGATTTTGTATACCTGATTCGATTATTATCCTGAGTATGTAGGACCAATATCTCTGTAACGATTTGGCTGACAAGAATAGTAAGCTTCAGAGCCGCTCGTAAACATCATATTAGTATTCAGGTGGTAAAGAGGGGTCTTAACGCATTAACCTTTTAAGGGGTAAATTCGTGAAACTTTCATTCCCCGCTATCCTATTCTGGACAAAAGTTTATTTAGGGCACTGTTGGAGACAGGTTACACTGAGTTAGAATATTGATGTTACAGAGATTTGTTTTTGTTATATTTAGGTATTTTATATAAATGCATAAAAATCACGGTATATGTTTTGTTTTTGCTCGATATTTGTCTCCTCCAAGACAGTTTGATCAATTTTCATTAATTTTATTTAAAGGAATAGTATACTTATGACCATATTCAACTAGAACAGGGTTCAATTTAAATAAATTGAACATAGATCTTTAGTTCAATTTGCCGTGACTAGTAATCAAATATAGCTTTTAAGTACATGCTTCAAGCACATTCAAAAAGATGATGACTCACGTTCAACGTCAAACGTTGAACGTTTTTGAAATCCTATATTTGATTATAGTCAGTATGCCTGATTTCTAAAATAAGTGTAAATCAAAATTAACATGAAATTGATTCTTGTTATTATTTCGGTTATTTTAACCCTTGTATATACGTATGTGTCCTTTTTTCTACCTTGAATAATTTATATCTATAATACTATTGAAATCTCTAATTTTGTTAAATATTATTATGTGCGCAACATTACGCATTTTTACTTTTTATTAAAGCCCTGCGTGCCATTTTATTTGACTATTTTATGATTTTAACAATATCTAGCATAGTACCTATTTGATACTTATGGGAATAAAAGACAATAGTTAGTATTTTTTTGACAATGAGCACACATATATATTCAAATAGTACCTAACATATTATGTTTCAAATGATATTATTATTAAAGTAATATAAACACAAAAAAATCATCAGTTTTTGATGTGAAACTTCTTTTAGGACGATGTGAGTTGCATTTTAAAAACGAAAACATGTAATAGAAAAGAGACAACTATTAATGAATATTATTCATATTATAAATAGATAAAATGCGTATTTTTATAGATTTTCTCTTGCCTCACATTCGTCTATTGTTTTTGCAATGCGTAGCGTCTCCATCTCTACATATATAAGAGATGTATGGATTCTGAAGCCAATCTAAATATATAAAGAAGACAAAAATTGAAATCTAAACTATATTATTACCTTATGAATGTATAAAAAATATGATTACATTTTCATTTATTTTATTAAGAATACTAACAGCATATAATAGATTAGATAAATAACTATTAACATTTTACAAATATAATGCCAATAATAGGTGTACCTTATATTATATTACGGTTTTGAAAAAAATTCAACATGATGCGTTAAAAATAAGATTTATTTTGAGATTATATAGGTCGTTTCGTTACATAAAAATGTTGTAACTTAATATCTATATAACTACATAAATATCTATATTTAAGTTTGAGATATGATAAATAAACATATTAATATGTGTTAGTGAGCATCAGTTACTTAGATGTATCATTGAAAGTAGCTATGAGTTCTGTTTGAAAGTCTAAACGAAATTTCTGATTGATTTTTATAATATTACACTTGCCTTGATGAAGTTTCATACTTATGAATTGGTGTTTTAAACACTGTTTTTAACATTAGTTGAATAATAAACTGAACGTGGTGCTTAGAAGTGCCCACACATTAAAATCCGTATTTATCTTAAAAGGAAAATCCTGTTTAACGTTTCGCAGGTATGGACGCGAACTGAGGCTGTCAGGTGAATAATGAATGTATAAAAACTGAGTGTTCCTTTGGACCATGCCAACTTGTAACAATATGGCTTTTGAGCAAGAAATTGCAAAGATTTACGTTAAGCTAAAAATATTTTGTTTGTTAACTATTAACATATTGTGTTTCAAAGGCAAAATATCAATATGTTTGTTTTAGAAATACATATTACGAATGCAATTATTTACCAGTGGGACTCCTTTGCACATGATGCCAGCTAGATTATGGGTACCACAACGGCATCTATTTCTGTCGTGAAGCAGTAATGTGTAAACATAACTGTGTTTCGGTCTGAAGGGCACCGTGGCTAGTGAAATTACTGGGCAAATGAGATTTAACATCTTATGTCTTAAGTTGACGAGCGGAATTGTAGTGACGCTCAGAATTTTGCATTGCAATGGGAATAGCATATCAATTACCATCACCTGAACGTGCTGCTCAGCTCGTCCCTTATTTTCATTAAAAAAATTGAAGTCGTCATGTTCAGTTGATGCTGATGGAAAAATGTAATTCTCCCAATGAAAATTTATTATGTCAGCCTGTAGTCTATATATTGGGCTTGTGATCGATATTTATTTGAGTGGATAGCGGAAGCGTTTTCTAGGGTTCCGTAGCCAAACGGCAAAAAACTTAACCCTTATAGATTCGTCATGTCTGCCTGTCTGTCCGTTCTAATGTCGCAGCCACTTTTCTCCGAAACTATAAGAACTATACTGTTGAAACTTAGTAAGTGGATGTATTTTGTGAACCGCATTAGGATTGTCACATGAAATAGTAAAACAACAGTTAATTTTGGAGGTTCCCTATACTTAGAACTGAAACTAAAAATTTTTTTCATCAAACCATTCGTGTGGGATATCTATGAAGAGGCCTTCAAAAATAATACTGAGGTTTATATGAACAGAATGATTATATGAAGTTTATATGAAAGTGGTAAAATGTATCCCCCCCCCCCCTGCAACTTCTAAAATAAGAAAACAATAAAACCTAAAAATATATGATGTACATTACCATGCAAACTTCCACCGACAATTGGTTTGAACGAGATCTAGTAAGAAGTTTTTTTAAATACGTCACAACTTATCAATAACTTAATTGAAAAAAATTACACTATGATTAAGACATCGATCAAAGTTGCAACGAAATACAAAAACTTTTATATTCTGTTACTTACTGCTACGGAACCTTTTATGGGTGAGTTCGACTCGCACTTGGCCACTTTTTTGTTTGATAATGGTATCAACCGTTAACCTTATACCAATTTGCAAGGCAGCACGCAACCCATTCCACTAATAAGTTCATCCCATTACTTCTATATTTTCAACTTTTATTAGTTCAGGACTCGGTCCATCTATATATGGATATATTATTAAATCCGGATCTTTTTGGTATCAAGAAGTTACTAGTTCGGGTTTTCGCTCCGAGATATTCCCATTATTCTGAAATAACAATTTCTCGTAACAATATCCGGACGACCGAGCCTTGCTTGGATTTAAGAATGTACAAAACTTGAATAAAATAAATCTAATAGGACATCTGGATTCGAGCCGAGGTCTTCTGGTTTCCGGATCATCCAATGTCTCATCTGAACTATTATAGTCTTGTATATAGTGGCAAAATTTAACTTTATATTTGTTATTGTAGCTGTTTCTCATTAAAACACGGATAAAACTACATTTTCTTAAAATGAAACCTTGAAATCGATTTATCGTCCCCGAAATCCCCTGTAATTTATACAAGAATTGCTCGTTTAAGTATATAAGATAACTAGTCAGACACTAACCGTATTACTCAAGGACGTGATATTTGGCGATTATATGTGAAGAAAACGTGAAATATAAACATTAATCCACTTTTAGTAAGTTATTAATTACGCCACGCATGGTCACCGCGTGGACGCATAGCTTACCGCTAATCACGCGCGGTAGTAGGCTGAAGTAAGTGGGATGGTGGACATAGACCTGTCGGCGCTTGCGATCAACTAACGAAAGTGTTGCGTTTTCAGCAGTAATCCTATCCACACTTCATTAATTTATAGCGAAATGTGTTCAAAAATTAAGTACCTAATTATAAATAAGTATATACTATTAATAACATAAATAGATTGAGATTCGAGTAACGAGTAGGTACTTACCTTAAATATCGTTAGTTAAAAATATAATAAGCCACAACCTGAACGTTGGACAAAGCATACAAGATTTTGTGACAATTAGCTCAGTTCGAAGAGCATTCCCGCATCGTTCATAAAATTTTATCTCTGTATGAATCCGAGAAGTGAGATTTATCACTTTAAAAACATAGCAAATTGTTTAGTTTAAAATATTTAAAGAATAAAGACGCATGATAAAAATTAACCAAAAGTTTAATAAATATTTACCTCCTTCAGGTTAATATTTATATCAATGAAAACTGAAGTAAATGATTATGAATAAAAGTTTTTTATTGCATGAACCAGCAATTTATCGCGTACACTGACAAGTTTTAGCGCGTTGTCGACATAAAAATATAGCGTCCATTTGGGGGAGTGGACGTTGCAGCTGTGAAACTGCTACTAGAAAATACTGTCCATTATTCTTGACTAAATTGTCATGAATTCATTGGTGTTTGGGATGGTTATATCCTTGAATAAATGCGTTGAATCTTCTAGTATTTATAAACATTTTTGAAAGATGCCTGTTAAGCTAAGAACTTCTGCTTCGATATACCTAATTCCTATTAATACCTTAATTTGGATCTCTATAATGTCACATAATGCTGTTAGCGTTACCAACATATTTATAATTTTAATTCATTTAAATTTTTATATGTGATTGATTTTATTTAATTTGCATGATCTATTTAATAATAAATTTTATTGTTAAATTGAAATAATCATTACAATGTGAATTAAAGACAGTCAACTGACAACACCAATATGATGTTGTCAGTTGACTACGAATATAGGCATTCAAGTTGTAATACCGGTACGGGGTGGTCGATTAAAATGTTTTAAATTCTATTATTACAATAATTTGTTACTAAGTACGATCTTTAATAATTATTACAAGGTTTGATTTCAAAATAGTGAATAATACATAAATTTTATAATTACTAATTAGTTTAAGATGCCATATTACAAATACAATTTTTTTTTAATTTTCTCGGTTTTGTTCTGCGGAATTTAAAAATTCTGAAAGAATAAAAAAAATTATTGATGTAGGCGTTATTTTGCGGAAATCCATAATTATACAAATGGTTTGACTTTTGGTTAGTGTTAATTCCGCCAATATTTGTCTTTAAACAATTCGACACGTGTTTCGCCTCTACACGAGGCATCCTCAGGACGTGTTGTCTCGCCAAAATCTGGCACGAGACTGACTGGCAGAGTCTCTCGAAACTCAAAACATTTGTATCTGAAACAATAATTGTGCTATTTAATGCGCTGGTAAGAAATTGCCTTGATTATAATTAATTGTTCTGTTGCTTGGAACCGTTATTACAACAAGTACTTATATAAAACGAGATGAGAATATCCAAAAAGAAAACCTTAAAAATAATTATATTTTACCCAAAAAGAAGACATCACATGAGCTACGATAGCAGTCTAGCACATCATAAGATTATATCTTTGGAGGCAAATCCATGAACAGATACTTTTCTATAAAATAAATAATGGAGTGTTGGATTGCACGCAGCTGTTGAGTAAGATAAATATTCACAACTAGAGCACCTTAACTGGCAAAATATAATCCATTTGTACCTGATCGAGCAAACTCCAGTCTCGGATATAACTCTCCACTGAATAGGCTGTTGCGACAATACAACACTATAATTTCAAACAAGAGACCTATAGATATTTTTGGAGATACAGGTTGCACTATTAAAGAGACACCTGACACCCTGACTTGTAAAATGTAATGACCTAATTTTTAATAAAAAACGCATTTAATTAAATAATATAATAATTAAACGCAATTATGTTGAAGGGATTTTGTAGCGTGAAATTACTCGTGAAATTTATTTATCATTTTAATATAAAAAGATAATTTAATATAAAAAGATAAATTGAAATGACAAATAGAAATGACACGAGTAGGACATTCAGCTGATGGTAATTGATACGCTCTGCCCATAACAGTGCCGCTTAGTATACTTGAAAAACCCTAAATTCTAAGCGACACTGCAATTGCGCTGTTCAGCTTGAGACAAACGATGTTTGGTCTCATTTGCCCAATACTTTCACTAGCTACGGCGCCCTTCAGACCGAAACACAGTAATGCTTTCACATAACTGCTTCACGGCAGAAATGGGTACCGTTGTGGTACCCATAATCTAGTCGGCATCCTATGTGAAGGAGCCTCCCACTGGTAAATCTATATGTGCAGTATAAATTTAATTGCAAATAAGCAAGATTGCGGTAATATTTAATTTAAAAATGGCAGTAAACGTTATAGGTAGGCATTATATTATATAACTTAAAAATAAAGCACAATATAGGAAAAGTTAATATTTCTAAAACACCATTATGGACACGATAGCATCTATGAGCTTGATAGTAAATGAAAAAATGTCAATCAATCATTCACGATAATATCAATGGAGGACATTGACACAGGACTCACGATTTCATACACATAATAATTACTTAAGTCTAAAAACGTTAAAAAGATAATTTTTTTTTTTAGATAAAATGTATTTATTAAATATCATGCTTTTACTGACTTCTTATAAGTTCTTTTACGCGCTTTACGATTATTTAATTTCCAGTTGGAAGGATTAACTGAAAGTGTTAATTAGAGTTGGATACATATTTGGGAGTTTTTTATACGGATATACAGTACATAAGAAATGTCTACGTCTCATGTTATGGGTCGGTTAAGTTAGGCATAACATCGTTATCGATGTCAAAATTCAAGAAAGAGGTGCGACAAGGATGGATTATCTCTCTCATCCTTTCTAACATATGTAGTGAACATAAATATGCGACCACTGAGAGCCCTCATGGGGTTTGTCTCGGGCCACTGTAAACTGATGGGGCACCTAGTCAGAATGGGTCTCAGTGAGTCAAACCTGTGCAGATTCTGCTAAGAAACCGCTGAAGACCCCATACACATCCTTCTGGAATACGAGGCCATTGCCAGAACCAGGCTGGGGTGTGTTAAAACACCTTCACTGAAAGCAGAGAACATGCCCTGGCTGGACCCTCTGAGGATCCTACGCTTCTTAAAAGGAATAGGTCTAGAGAATACAATTTAAATCCTGACACACATCTGCTAGTCCGTAGCATCGATTTTTCTACAGCTCATTGTTTTTTTTAGACATAAGAAGTCGAGGGTAGGCTTTCTAGCGGAAGCAGGGGGCACAATAGATAAATTTAATTGCATCTAAATCCTCTACTCATAATAAAAAAATATATGCGAAATACACTGGATGAATAAGATAGTGGTGTGACTTTTGGATGCACAAAGTTATCAAATTTGAGATACGCTCTAACACTACCCTATTAGCTACCACCACGCAAGCCGAAATGGCTGAACTGTTGCGTCGCTTGGAAAAAATAAGCCTAGAGCTGGGTCTTATGATAAACTGTGCAACAACCAAGATCGTCTTGGACAGAGCTGAAGTGCTGCGGGGAAGTTCTGAACTAGTTATTCATATTGTGGAGAATGGACATCTCTCAGACAGACAGATAGTTATAAAATATATCTTCTGGTATATATTACTTCTCTTTACTTAATACTATCTGATGACCGTGACTTCGTCCGTAGATAAGGGGTTTTAAAAAATTATATTAATAAGCAAGTTTCGAATTGAAGATTATCTCCTGTCCTATTCCAGTTCCGGCTCCCGTTTTTTCATTCTCGTTTCCAACATATTATATGAATCTTCTATCGAGAATGATTGCTATGGAGACCAGAAGGCCTACCACTAACTTTTAATTAGCGATGCGATTCCGATGCAGTTCAGTTTAGGTACCTAAACTGAATCGCTAAATTTCGTACCATGAAGGGCCTTTTACTGAATGGCGTTTGGATGGCTTATGATGAATGAACGACATAAATTTGTCTGTAGTCTGCGGTGTGAGAAAGAGTTGACGCTCTACAGTCGTTGCATAAGTTTGTCTCTCTTACTCGAACCATATGCGTTGCGTTTCCTACAATATGATTTTAGCGGTTTTTGTGCGTAGAAAATACTAAAAATACGTTTTAAAATTGCGATTTATAGCGTCAAATTATAAATCATGAAGCCCTTTTTTGTACTTTTTAAATAATAGTAGATAATATAAATATATATAGTTCTTTATTACAAATTAAATGTTTTCTTAGGTTTTTTCGTATAAATAACGAGTTATGAACGCACCTCCATTGATGTTTGATTTGACAGGAGCACAGAGTACATTTTTTATAATTCGTTCTTGCGAACAGCCTATAGCCCGGGCTCTTGCTGCCTCGTTCATTGTATTTTCATTTTCGGTATTTATTTTCAGTATTTTGTTTTACAAAAAAGTCCAATAAGGTATTCTCATCCCATCTTTCATCAATAAAATTTTTCTTATCTGTATGTTTTCACTATTTTTGAAATTTATTAACAACACGATTCACTTTCCTCTAAGGAAGTAGAACTTTTTTCGAATAGCTCGCTTTGGCACATAAGCTATCCAGTTTAGGTTGAAATATTACCTCATGGTACGAATGGGTGAACGAACTAAATCAGTTTGCTATTCAATTTCTTGATTTAACGTCAACCTAAAATGGATAGCTCTAATGACGTCGTGGAATCGTAATAAGAGTTCATGGTAGGCCCGCTGAACCTATTATTAGTATGGTTATAGCCCTTCGACGTAAATTTCAGTTTTTCACAAAATCCGCGGGAACCATCGATTTTTATCCGCCGCAAAAGCGTAACAAACAAACTTACATTCACATTTATAATATTGTAGTAGAGATATGTCATATTTATGTCCCCTTATGGACTTATAAGGCAATATAAGTAAAAATAAATTCAATTCAAACATTCAAACAGGCAGTTTTGAATTTATATTGTGGATTGTAAAACTTAAAGCTATGTTATTATACAAAAAGAGCGTGCTAAACAATAGCCTCGTTTATTTCAATTTACAGTTCACTTCAACTTTACATATTTCAATTTAGTCCGCCATAAACGCCAGTCATAGATCAAGTCTGCTGTGATATTTCATTTTAGGCTATTATAAAGACACTGAAACTCCATTCTAAAAACTACATTTGACTCTTCGGTCCACATCACTCGATTTTATATTTTTTAAATAATGGCATAATAGTATGCAGTAATGATTGTAATAAACAGTGTCTCGGTAACGTTTGATAGTAGAAATAATTTATTATGTTTTAAAGTGATAGCCCTCGCCTCTGGGATTAATTACACAAATAAAATTTGAAAACCAAATTTTCTCGCGTTCCGTGTGAGCGCTCTTCCAACTGAGCCAGCGGTTCAAGCTGAAGCCACAACTTAAGAGTTGAACGAAGCATACAAGATTAATCAAAGATACGTCACTCGAACGGTTGGCTCAGTTGGAAGAGCGCTCGCATGGACTGCGAAAGGTCGCGGGTTCTAGTCCCACATCGTTCATAAATTTTGTTTTCAAATTGTATTTATGAAATTGATTATAGAATACAAAGAAATAAATAAATAATTGCACAATTAATCTTATTCAGTGAAAATGTGATTTTGCTACATTCTCTTATTACGTATGGATTAAAATAATATTTTATAAAAAAATAAGATTATATTATGTTTAGATACAGGAGGTAAAGTTCAACACATTCTGATCAAATATTTTTTGAAAAATTTATGTGCAGTTTTACTATTGTGGATGAGACTTTTGGACACAATTTAAAATTGATATGCATTACAAAAATTGCTGTTTTTTTTTGAGCGTCTTTCCCGTTTGCCATTCAGCATATTTATAAATTTGTTTGAAATGTCTTCTATTTGAAATACAAGACATAGTTATATTAATTAATTACATTAATGAAGTCATCCGCAGGGCATTTGCCGCTCTTATATACCAGCTGTTTGTCGAGCCAAATGGTATTACCCGCCGCGATGGCTTGGCACGGGGAAGAGCGCTGGTGTGGGACGCGACTTTCATCGACTCTCTGGCTCCTTCTCATGTCCAAGTTACGTCAGTTGGTGCTGGGGCTGCTGCTTCGACTGCCGAAGACAGCAAGCGTCGCAAATATGTAGATCTCAATGAGTCTTACATCTTTGTGCCGTTTTGTGTCGAGACACTTGTCCCGTGGGGCCCAGAGGCACGATAACTACAAAATAATATGTTCGCGCCTCAATAAGGCTATTGGAAACCCAAGCGCTGGCAGCTATTTCGGTCAACAAATCAGCCTAGCTATCCAAGTCGAAAATGCTGCCAGTATTCTTGGTACGCTTCCCCGTAATGATAGTTTTATTTTAATGTTATCATAGTATTGTAAATATATTTATAAGATTTGTTTTGTTTGAATAATTTTATTATATTGTTTTTTTTTTTATGAAACTAAGGGACGAGACGAGCAGGAAGTTCACTTATGGTAATTGATGCGCCCTGCCCATTACAATGCAGTGCGGCTCAGGATTCTTGAAAAACCCCAAAAATCCTGTGCTGCAGCCTTGAGACATAAGATGCTAAGTCTCATTTGCCCAGTAATTTCACTAGCTACGGCACCCTTCAGACAGAAACACGGTAATGCTTACATATTACTGCTTCACGGCAGAAATAGGCGCCGTTGTGGTACCCATAATCTAGCCGGCATCCTGTGTAAAGGAGCCTCCCACTGGTGGTTTGTTAAATACTTAAAACTGATTAACATTTTAAATGGCGTCTCGATTGTGTACTGATATTGGATATAATGAAGATTTCTTGTATTTTCACTAATACAACAACTCGACCATCAAAGAACAGCGCTTTCACGAAACCGTTTGATGTCAATTTCATTACGGATTAGTATTCTCAAGACATCTTCTGACGCAAAAGGTCAAGACGATCAAACGACAAGATATTGAAACAGGACCAGTTGACAGTAGATGAAAATATTAAATTAGAATGATTTTTCGGTATAAAACGGTAATATACAATTGAGTGAAGCAATTTTAGGGACAGACAGCTTTTTTTTTAAAGAAAATAAGGGGCGAGACGAGCAGGACGTTCAGCTGATGATAATTGATACGCCCTATCCATTATAATACAGCGCCGCTCAGGATTCTTGAAAAACCCAAAAGTTCTGAGCGGCGCTACAATTGCGCTCGTCACCTTGAGACATAAGATGTTAAGTCTCATTTGCCAAGTAATTTCACTAGTTACCGCACCCTTCAGACCAAAACACAGTTATGTTTACACAGTACTGCTTCACGGCAGAAATTGGCGCCGTAAAGCTCAGGATAAACTAATTTTATTTATGTACTCCTTTGTTTTAATTGTGTTAAAAAGTCCGTTTAAACAAGATTAACGCATCAAGTATTTTTTTATTATACGAATAGCTTCTCACGAATTAGCACACATTGATTTCAATAATTCTATGGCAGTCTTTTAATTTTTGCTCATTCATTCAATCCCCTAGACTTCAAGACCGCCGCAAAATTGATGCCTTAGAGATGTGGTGTTGGAGACGACGGAAAGCCGACTCCTGAAGATCCCTTGGAGTCGGCTTTCCGAACCAAAAATTCCATCTTAAAAGAACTGAAGATAAAAGAAAGGCTATCGTCGACTGTGCAACTACGAATTCTGAAGTTCTTTGGTCACATCTCCAGAAATGAAGGATCGATTGAGCGGTTGATAGTGCAGGGGAAGGTGGAGGGGAAAAGAGCGAGAGGACGCCCACCCACACGATGGACGGACCTTATCAAAACAGTGACCCAGACACCTGTTGTGGAGTGCTCCCGCAATGCAAACCGTCTAAAGTGGAGGAGCATCGCGAGGGAGGCAGTGCGACCCATAACTGTGGAGACCAACGGCGACTAATGTTGCGTCATCTTGGCGACCACGACCACTCTGACAAGAGTGAACGATTGAGAAGAATTCATGCAATAGAACAAAAAATCTAAGCCAAATTTACGTTTTTTAAGAGGACCTCCTCTTCTGCCAGGGAAACTCCTGTCATAAGTCTGTAATGAAGTCAGAGATGAGCCGGATCAAATAGACAAAAATAGGCAAGTAAGCATTTATTTAAAATGTTATGTATTTTTTTTTAAAGATTTGTAAACATAACTTAGCTCTTATTAAAAATAATAATTATTTATTTATGAGTACGTATAAAAGTGTACATTAGTTTGTGAGGGTCGCCAGGTTCATACGATTCATTTTGAGTATCTCTTGTCATTGAGAAATTGTATAATCCCGAGAAACTCACATAAACCCATGCGTGGATAATGGTTTCATAATTACTGCCATGATAATTATTATATTGTATAAACATTAATTATCCCTAGTAAATATTTAATTAGTTCCAGCCAAAGAAAAATTGAAAAGCAAAATTATTGAAAATGTTATAAAGTGAATGAGAAAATAATATTATGTTTGATGAAAGTTGATTTGTCTTGGATAGCGAATTATATTATTTTACTTGAGCAGGTACTTCATGGGCTCTACCTTTTTCAAATAGTTGAAATGCATTGCCATTCATAGATTAGATTTGAAAAATTGAGATTCTATGCCATTCATAAATGATCACCATTAATGGCCGTTTTCAATAAGCTATCTATCCTTAGTTTAACTTTTATAAGACAAATCTATCCTTTTACGCTTACTTACATTTCAACAACCTATCGTCCAACATCTAACCTATATTGGACATAACTATGGATGGATAAAATTTGTCATTAAACGGTGACAGCAATTTATCCGTAACTAGAGATACGGATTGAAAACGGCCGTAAATTGACAAGCTCTCTCATTTAAATACATGTCACAGGTATATTGTCAAAGTCGTGATATTACAATTTCACTAGTTTTATTATAATTTAATAGTAGATTGTTTATCGACTTTATTCTTACCAATTTAATGCCCCGATTTTAGTGACATTGTAATGTCACGGGTACAAGATAGTGATATTGTTAGACACTGATAATTTGACAATTTTATTGGTCATTAGTTTGTGAGGCCTTCTCTGATTGGTCTGTTTGTTGTAATTATTTTTTAAGTTATACATTAGTGTAATAAAATAATTATCTATACTAATATTATAAAGCTGCAGTGTTTGTTTGTTAGTTTGAACGCGCTAATCTCTGGTACTACTGGTCCGATTTGAATAATTCTTTCAGTGTTGGGTAGTCCATTTATCGAGGAAGGCTATAGGCTGTGTTTTTTTTTTCAAAATTAGGGATCCGTAAGAAAATTGCTATTTTGTAACACAAGGTGTAAAATCGAAAACCTATTTTTGCGTGCGCTGCAAGAACTATTGACAATAGAACAAAATGATGTACAGGCTAATTATAGCCTATATTTTATTTGTAATAGGCAATATTTTATTACTTATAAAACTATCGCGTGAATTATACTTTATATAGCAAAACAACGTTTGCCGGGTCAGCTAGTAATGTAATATAAGCGATTCGGGCTTTGTGCGCTACTATTTCCACAATAAAATCAATATTTCAGATTGCGATGTTGGAGGTTCGGGTATTTGATGATTATAAGTCTGACTGCGATTGTATGCCCCTTTATAACTCTACGCAACTTCTTATATACTATTTTGATCGTAGAGTGTGTGCATAGATGTATAAAGGTGACACACACACTACACCTCCCCCCTAAAAAGAAAAAATATATATACTACATATATTTTTTATAAACATAGAAATATGAAGGTTATACACACACTACAAGATGAAATATTGCATACACGCTCCAATATTTACTAATATTGTCTTGCAAATTGCGTATGAAAAACAATTGACCAATCAGAACGCTCGATGTCTCATACTGCTAACTTCATTTGTAATATACCTAGATCTATTATAATATCACTATAGTGTAGCCGCGACATTACAATGTCACTAAAAGCAGGCCGTTAAATTGTAAAAATTGAAGTCGATTGACAATCTACCGTTTGATCGATACACGGGTCGGACAATATACCTACGACACATAAATTATTATATTAAAATTATTTACAGTGAAAAAGACGATTGGATTATTCCAATCGTCTTTTAGATCGGGTAGAAAGTGTTCGTGTACAGAACTTTTTTATTTCGTGGTCTAGATATTTATAGCGTACCGCTGACAAGTTTTAGTGTGTTATCAACGTTAAAATATAGCGGCCATTTTACAGAATGGATAGACTCCATTGCATTTTCGAAGCTCTACTATTCGCAGCTCTTTACAATATTGTCGTAAAATCATTCCTGCTGCTATTTTGGGTATCCATCAAGTATAATATGATAATGATTGTATAATTTTTTGGAAAAGTTAATTTCTGGGGAATGAACAGTTTCCTTTTCACAGGATTGCTATTGTGTAGGATAGCAATTGCTAGTGTGCTTAGCTGCACTTTTGTGTTTCTTTGTGAAGGACGCCGTAGCCGCTGAATTTAGCGGGCAAATAATGATAATAATATTAACACACTTTTACACAAATTATCTTGCTCCAAACTAAGGATAGCCTGTACTATGTGTACAAGACAATGATATATTTAATACAAAATATATATTGACTTAAACATACATAAATACATATAAACATCCATGACTCGGAAACAAACATCCATATTCATCATATAAATGATTGCACCTACCGGAATTCGAACCAGGGACCTCTAGCTTAGTAGTGAGGTCACTTACCATTCGGCTATATGTCTAAATAAGACACAACATGATATATTTCATTAAAGTAAATATTTTCAGATGGGGTGATATTGGAAAATATACTGATTTTATTAAACCCAATCTTATTTTTTTATCTGTATCCGTAAATCATTGTAACTAATTCAATGTAGTATTATGTAATATGACTTTGTAGTCGTGTTCTGACTATGTTATTGTGTTAATTTGTGTATTTTTTTTGATTAGTGGTTTATATCGTTACCTTTTAAATAAAAGTGTTGTTAAACTATAAGAAACCACCGGTGATTTTATTAGTTTTAAGTTCTGTTAATATTTATAATTATAATACTGTTTGTTTCCTCTACATCTCCTGAAGGTGACTGATCCTGACGACGTACCAAATCTTTCGTGGCAAACAACTTGAACAAGTTACCGCCCGTCACCTTCGACCATGTCGACGTCACCAGGTTGCTGAAAGTCGAAAAGTTGGTGACGCGTCACGCAGTAGATTTCAACTCTTTTGTTGTTCGCGTCCCGACAGAACATATATCGACCTTCCTGGACGTGCAGCTGTGGCCGAAGGGGGTCGTGTTCCGCAAGTATCGCGGACGTCGCCGACCGCTGGAAGCTACCGAAACCGCGCCTCACATCGCCGCGAAAATGTGACGTAGATATATCATATGTATGTTAGACTATAAGGTATTTCTTTTATGGGCCTTGTAGCCTGAAATAAAGGAATTATTATTATTATTATAAATAAATAATATCAACATCTTTTGTCTCAAGGTGAAGAGCGCACTTGCGGTGTCGTACCGAATTCTGGGTGTTTCAAGAATCCTGAGTAGCAACTGCAGGGCGTCTTATTAACCATTAGATGAACCTCCTTGCCTACTCTTGACTTTTTTTATAAAATGTGGTAGATGTTTTCTTTAGATTATTACATGATTAATGTTAGACTTCAATTTGATATAATGGCTGCAAAATGCAACCTATTTTTCAAAACAATTATTGTAACCCACCAAGTTTAAACACCTACCCCCACATTTAGCACATTTTTTTATGATTAAACTTATTGCAGCTATGTAATTCACAAATAATATTTAAAAAAACAAAATTTTCATGAACGATGCGGGATTCGAACCCACGACCTCCGACGTTCCGTGCCGGTGCTCTAACCAACTGAGCTAACCGTTCGAGTACCGCCTCGTTATAAAATTCTGTTTGCTTCGTTCAACTCTCAGGTTGTGGCTTCATCTACAGGATCTACTTTACAGTTGATAACCTGCTCAACCCCAATATTTTTATATTAGGAAATTGACTTGAGATGTCGCTCTTGTAAAATATGGAAACAATTTGTTATGTTTTTTTTTAAGTGATAACCCTCACTTCTAGATTCTTCAAATCCCGCATCGTTCATAAAATTTTGTTTTTCAAATTTTATTTGTGTATTAATCCTAGATAACATATTGCTATGTATTTCATCAAATTTAATTTATAATTATACGCTTTAATCATCAATCACCTTTCTTAAATACATTTCGTTCGTGACGATAGACAGTTGAGTGTTGACGCTGTTTCCGGTTTTTTTGTTTGCATCCTGTTTGAAAATCCAATTTATAACTTTTGTAAAAGGGGTTGCCTACATCGTAGGTATTTATAAGCTTCGGGTTTTGATTTGGTATGCTATTTTAAATACAATTTAAAATGTATCAATTTTGGCTAAAATATAGTCAATGTCTTAGATAATTTATACGTCTAGATAGAGTCTCTTACTGTAATACAACCGATGAATCAGGCCAGGAATATAAGTTTAATGTGCGTTACAAACTACTTCTTACACTCGCGATTTGTATGACACTTTGTGTTCGTGAATTGCTCAAAATAGAGAATAAAATTAGTCCTAAGCTCAATTTTTTCGCCGTTTTCACAACTGTCAGTCAATGTAATGTAACATTAATTATGGTTGACATAAGTAACGATTAATCAGCATATTAATCTATTCAGCATTAATAATCGAATCCTTGTTTGATTACGAGCTATGCTAATCTGTATAGTAAGGTCCTATATATTATGCAATCATGTGATACTAAATTTAATGAAAATGATTAATTGGGTGATTAAATCGATAGGTAACCATTGTAACTCCATGCACCCTTGCACTGTATGTGTGTTTTTCTTTATATTCTGAAGACAAATGGGTGGTGCTGAGGGTAGTTTTCCTCTTTTTTTATATTATGAGCGTAAGTATATGAAAGAAAGTATTTTGAGAAAAGCACTGCAGACATGTGTGGTTGGATATTAAAGAAATGGCCGCGACTGTTTATAGCGATAAATACTTTGTTATTATTTATTGAACAGAGTTTTTATGAAGATATTCCTACTCTGCCAAAAATATGAAAAGGGTATAAGCCGGCTCAGTGTCTACATGACCCAGCTTACAAAGATGATTCTTTAGGTTCAATTCTGCATCAAAATACTAACAACGGTAATTCTTGAGGCTTAAATTAAATATTTGAACATATGCATGTATTCTAATTGGTGATAGTGGTAAAAGTATATAACATTTTTTGGAATATCTTTTCATATGACCCATTAAATTTTTGTCTTATTTATATCGATACCTTAAATCTAATCTACTCGTAAAATTCTTAAAAACCAATAACTATCCATTAAACTTATATCTAATCGCATAAGCACACGCCTGTAATACGAGCCATCTGTCTTCTAAACTCTGTACTTGAGGTAGCACCACAGTGTGATCTATTTGCCAGCTCGATGGAATGTTTGGTCAAAGAATGTAAGAAAAGATTTGAGAGTTTGATGCCTGTAAGCTCTATAAAATAAGATAACTAGTTTATAATTTTCATTATTTGTTTTTTCTTTAGTATAATATCTTTGTAACGCTTTAGATTTAATCTGTAATGTTACATTGTATCTTTGATAAATAAATAAATAAATAAATAAATAAATAAATAAATAAATAAATAAATAAATAAATAAATAAATAAATAAATAAATAAATAAATAAATAAATAAATAAATAAATAAATAAATAAATAAATAAATAAATAAATAAATAAATAAATAAATAAATAAATAAATAATTAGTTTTACAAGTGCCAACAATTATTTACGAAATGTTTTGTGTATAAAGAAATCTTGAGAGGCAAGCCAGAAGTATATAAGTATGAAGCACATTGAAAATTATTTGGCTTAGTACAATCCCGTAAATCTGAAGCCAGCTATCAAATGAAATACTAACTTTTCCCATTTCTTAATGCCAATCCAATTGTTATCAACTCTTTGAAACTACTAATAAATCAATTTAGCACAGTAAGATCATGGCTAGATGACGGCCAATCTTCATTCTTCAGAACGAACTGGATTTTTTTTTCGAAATATTTCGCAAGATAAAATTTGTATTTTGCTTTCGGACAGGATTTCTGTTCGAAAAATAATATTAAACAATATGTTATGTTTTTAAAGTGATAACCTTCACTTCTAGGATTAATACACAAATAAAATTTGAAAAACAAAATTTTATGAACGATGCGGGATTCGAACCCACGACCTCCGGCGTTCCGTGCCGGTGCTCTAACCAACTGAGTAAAGGCCTGGACACACCTGTCATACAGCCTTCCGATCCGACTACGGTCATACAGCGGGACGACTGTATGATATGGGAATAAACAATGGTTTGGAATGCA
The DNA here is from genome assembly GCF_905404315.1 of Leptidea sinapis. NCBI lineage: Eukaryota > Metazoa > Arthropoda > Insecta > Lepidoptera > Pieridae > Leptidea > Leptidea sinapis. The sequence continues at coordinate 6,704,041 of NC_066309.1, read as the reverse complement.
GTAGGTCTCACCTGTCCGACACGCGACCCGTCCTACTCCCACCCGTCTCCGATTCCGGTATCCCGTCATGCTCCGACATTGCAGACCATTCGTTTACTTGATGCGGGAAGGTTGTCGGTGGCAGTTTTTGTGTTAAATTCAGTGAAATGGCGGGTATAAAAGCGGAGGAGCTTATTGAAACTGTCCGAATGTTTCCAGCTCTCTATGATCAGGCACAAGAGCAATATAGAAACTCGGAGTACAAGGACATTATGTGGAAAAAAGTGGCGAAGAAACTAAATGTAGAAGGTAAAAACATTTGTATATTTATTGTTAAGTTGTTGTGTTTTAAACTAAGCTATTAAAATCTTGTCATAATAACAATATTTAAATCCACTTCCACTTCTAGGGAAGGGGTTTCCTGTTGGAATTGTGAATTAAAATAAATTAATTAATTAATTCCGAAAATATTCAAGGGATTTATTCGTTAGGAATATACCGGGTGTTTCAAAAGTCAGTTTACCGAGTTAAAACATAAAAATGTTAACAATGACCTTCACAGTTGATTTTATCATTGCTCAAAAACAGGTTGTGCAACATTAGTTACGAAAGCATTGTGTTTAATAAATCAGTTTACCTCAATTAGTTTGGTAAACTGACCTTTGAAACACCCGGTATTTATTCTTATCTATAGTAATTGACGAACGTAAGTGAGTCTATGATTAGAGAGTAGACTCGATCTGCATTTGGATTTTCTGTCTGTCTGTCTGTCTGTCCGTATGTCTGTCACGCGATACCGGCCGCAATTTTGAAGATATCGGCTTGAAATTTGGCAAATTTTTGCTATCTTTTGTACTTGTATTATTTCAATTTGTTTTGCTATTTTGCATTATAATTAATTCAACACATTGATTTTGTGCAAGTAAGTTTCAAACATATTCTTTATTGTACACAGGTTCTCACAAATTTTCAAATTTTTTAAAATATAAAACCATAATGTTTAGTTGTAAGTAACACAAGAAGAGCTATAAAATACTCATAGTTTCGAACAGTTCCAAGGAAGAACAACTAACTTATTAACCTATGAAAGCCCGGCGTTCTTGCCACTCCACACTACCCTCTTCAGAGTTGAAGAATTGCTTAAACTGCTCTCTTACATTGAATGCTTCACGATTTTCCCCTCCTCGGCGACGAGGAAAATCCTGAAGACGAGATTTCTCCACTGGAGTTGTGTCAGTATTGTCACTTACTTCTGGCACTTTGTAGTCTTCGTTAATTCTAATGAAGTTATGTATGATACATGCTGCAAGAACTACCCTTGTTATGTTGTCAGGACTTCCTTGGAGAGGCCTCATGAACATTCGAAATTTTTGCACCATAATGCCAAAGACATTTTCTGACATTCTTCGAGCTCTGCTCAATCTGTAGTTGAAAATTCTTTGCTCGTTAGACAAGTTCTTTCCAGGAAATGGCCTCATGATATTTTTTGTGAGGGGGAAAGCTTCATCGGCAACTATAACCATGGGAAGTTCCATGTTTGTTCCTGGGAGGCCTCGAAAACACCACCATCAGAGTTTCTTCCGTAGCTTCCCACGTCTACAAAAATAAAATTGTAACGAGCATCAACTAGCGCTAAAAGAACAATGGAGTATGTTTTCTTGTAGTTCCAATAGAGGCTTCCTGATGCTTTTGGAGCTTGTATTGTCACATGTTTTCCATCCAAAGCACCAATGCAATTGGGAAACTGCCACCTTTCCCAAAATTCGATTGCTATTTCATTCCACCTGTCCTCTGTCGGAGCTGGCATTACTTCGTTTAAAAGTACTTCAATTACAACTCTGCTTGTACGATGAACAATGGAACCAACTGTACTTCTTCCCATTCTGTAAGTGAATGAGATGGTCATGAAAGAATCTCCAGTAGCAAGAAACCTGTAACAAACAACTTATACTAATACACATACAAACTATATTTAATCAATAATTATTAATAATTTAATAAGGTTTTTTATTTTCCTGCTATGATGCTATCTAATTATAATAGTTTTAATTATACATTTTTGATTCTTTAGGTCAAGAGGAGGAATGTAAAAAGAAGTGGAACGGAATTCGTGACAGTCTGCGAAGAGCGAGACAAAAACGGAAAACCAAATCTGGACAGGCGGCTATATCTTCAAATAGATACAAATTTGAGACCATTCTTGAATTTCTGATTCCTCACCTCGCCGAGCGGAAAGGTATAGGTAACGTTCCTGATGAAGCGGAAGAAAATAATGAAACCCAACCCACTGATGACCCCCAAATGCAGAACCTAAACAATGATATAAATGCAGATATAAATGAGTATGTATCTGATGGGACTGCAGAATCCGAGTCGTTGCTACCACCTAGAACTCCATCAGCTAGTCGAGTTTCTATCGACAACAGGACTCCATCTGCAAAACGCAAAAGAAAGCTCCCACATACCGAAATGAAACCTGGAGAATCTGCATCATCTCAGCTAATGGCATATTTATTGGCTGAGAAAGAAGCTGAGAAGAAAAAAAAACCTAGTGACAATGACGAACAGCATCCCGTTGATGTATTTTTGTCTGGAATTGCTGCATCTCTGGATCCTCTGCGCTTACATTCTGCCAAAGGGAAGATCTTTAATATTGTTCAAGAGTATGAACTAGAGCAGCTTCGTGAAAATAACAACCGACAAACTGCTATGGTTGTTTCAAGGAATGTGTCCTCTGACACAACATCTTTTACACTGTCAGAAGAAGAAGGATCGTGTTTAGATGGACATCTTTCGAGTGGTGTACCACAAACATCATCATCTCCTGCTGTCAATGCTGACACGTACACCAACGTAACATTTTTTCAACTTTAATAAATCTATGTTTTGATGTAACTATGTAATTACATATTAATAAATTCTCTTTTGAAAAATTCCTTGTGTCTACTATGCTCTAATTCCAGTAAAAAGCAGTAATGTATTGTCCCTGTACCAATGATTCTTGCTTTGCCGCAATATAGTTCTTTGTTGATTTAAAGGAAAAAGCACTTTCAAAAAAGTAAAATACACTTAGGTGTGAAGGGGATTAGCAAGCATTTTACATCCCTATAGTTTATAGTTTGTTACGGCTGAACCATTTTTTATGAAGATTTACTCACACACTATGATTGTAATTAATTTTATTTTATGACAATATCTTGATGTAAAATGGCCACTATCTAAAAAAGGCTTGAATAATTTTAATAACAATTTATTATAACTACGTTTAATATTTTACCTAATTTTTAAGTGTCATGTCAATATCTTAAACAGAGTCAGAGATAGGCTTGTTAACAGATTTTAAGTGACCGGCATTTATAAACGGAAGATTCGACAACTATGTAAATTACAAAGTATCTTACCTTAAAAATGTAGCCAAACGGTGTCTAGGAGTGATAGTTTTTCTAAAATACGTGTCTTGCATGGCTAATCTTTCTTGGAGTTTAAGTTCCAACCGATTGAATGTATCCATCGGCATTCTAAAATAATGATAAAATTTTGTTTCGTCGTCCAACAGGTGAGGTAAAAGTGTGGCAAACTCTTCTTCTTTGTCTCGTGTTTTCCACGCATCATGAACCCAATATTTATGTTTTCCACTACTCTTCATCGAAGACTTCGCATTAAGTCGATCTTCTTCATCTAAACAGATAGCCACAATAGCTAAATCACGATTGCTAAAATGTTTCAACATTCGCGCAATATATTCGCAACCGTTTCAACTGGCGATTTCGAGTAGACTGAGTGTCAAATCTGAAAAGAGCAGGAAGTGGGCATGACATGTGTGCTCACCCCTTTCCGATCCCGCACCGATCAGATTCTTTAAGCAATATCGGACCGGAGTCGGATCGGAAGGCTGCATGACAGGTGTGTCCAGGCCATTAACCGTTCGATTACCGCCTCGTTATAAAATTCTGTTTGCTTTGTTCAACTCTCAAGTTGTGGCTTCATCTACAGGATCTACTTTACAGTTGATAACCTGCTCAACCCCAATATTAGGAAATTGACTTGAGATGTCGCTCTTGTAAATCTAAACAATATGTTATGTTTTTAAAGTGATAACTCCCACTTCTAGGATTAATACACAAATAAAATTTGAAAAACAAAATTTTATGAACGATGCGGGATTCGAACGCTTTTTTGTTTTCAAATTTTATTTGTGTATTAATCCTAGAAGTGAGGGTTATCACTTTAAAAACATAATATATTTATTTAACAACAAAAACCAAAACAAACTATGTTATTGTTAGGAATATTTTAAGATTAAAGTATTATTTTAAGACAATTTCGAGTAAGACTTGGTATATTTTATGTCAACTTAAATAATTATTAAAATCAAATATCAGCAATAATATTTTAAATTTGGTGTCAAAGTAAATATAAAAACTGTTACATTAAATACGTTTTAATATTACTTTATATATATACTTGCTAATTCAAAATGTATTGGTCCCAAAACATAAATTTTTCGATTAATTAATTATACAACTTCAGTAACGGATATTCGTAAACTAGCGATGGTAGGCAATCATCATGTCTTGATGTTGCAGAGTTCAAAAGTGGTTCAATTCAATTCCTAATTCCACCTACCCACGACACGCCACAAATCAGGATACCCCATCATCTGGATATCCTCCACTGTACGGTTTTCAAGGAGCTTTATCCCATGTATAACCGGCAACGCTCCTGTAATTCCTCTGGTGTTGTAAGAGAATGTGGGCGGCGGTAATCACTTAACACCAGTAATTTCGATAACTCAAAATCCATATAAGTAAATCGTCGAAAAATTCTGTCAAGTTTTTATTAATGTCAGTAATTTATTTGCACGGCAGCAAATATTCTTCAGAAGAAATATGACATTATTATAGCAAAAAGGCCTTTTTGAATTTATGAGCCTTCACTTTATTTGATAGCGTTCAAGGTTTCAGATTAGCTTTAAAAATATACTCAATCGGCTGGAAGCTCGGAAATCAACTCCAGGTTGAATGAAGTCGAGGTATTCAGATACTAATGGAAACAATTTTTTTATTTGAATACTTTTAACAGCTCGAGGGTTATGTCTTTAACTTAGATTAAGTATTGGTCTCCGCTGTGCTCCAACTAAATACCGCACGCGTAGTCGCATAGTGCGGCAACTAATACTACGCATAAACGGGCGTAATCGAGCCAGTCTCGAATGTGTGACATTGACGTGCCAGATGTTCTGTTAAACTTTGTAAAAATAATATTACAAGAAATAAGAAAGACACTTGGATCACATCATCAGTATGTTATATTTTATTAATTTCAATGTAAAATAACACGAAGTGTATGTTAGAAAATTTGAAAGATACCATTGGGTGGCAAGATGCCACGCACACAAGCATCTAATAGTTGCCGTGATAAAAAGAGCGCAGTGCGGATCAATGCTTAACCTAAGGTCTTTAAAATATGAATTTTGATAACAGATAAAGTAAAGATGAACAGTAATTGTATTTGATAAGACTGCGAAATAAATATAAATAAAAATTTGTGACCTTTTTTAGGCTTCGTCCATCTTCGAAAACGAATAAAATTCTCACAATGCCGCTATTTTTTCGTATTCACAGCTGTCAATTTTTATCTAGACGTATAAATAATCAAACATATCATGGTTCTGCTCTGGTAAATTTAATACAAGATATCGCTAAGTGCCATACATCGGTATGTCACTTAAATCTTAACCCTATAAACAGTGAAATGCAATTTAATTTTAATTGCCTGCTAAATAATTGAGTTGTCCTTTCAAGCCAATTTATATACTACGCAGATGCGTAACCAAGTTATTAGTCGAAATTTAATATAGTGATTCTTAACAGTTTATTCCTGCATTATTTTATACATAACCGAGTGAAAGGTGCTGTTTCACTGTCAAAATTGCACCAATTAAATCATAATTACAGTTTTATTAATAATTATAAAATCGTTTTAGATTAGAAGAAGAATAATTGTTAAAAATACTTAATAAATTTGGTGGAGTTGTGGCGGAAAACGATTTAGTGTGAGCAAAAAGTAATGATAAATCAGGGACCATAGGGCAAGTGATGTGAACTATTAGTTCTTGTTTGAATTGACATCTGACTTGATTTGACAGGATCTCATTCAGATCAATTATCAATATATATTATCGTAGGAGACACATACTCAAAGCTTGGTGGTCTTCTTTGACGTGGAAAATCTGTGATTTGTCTTCCACAGAAGCCACAGTAGGAAGAATAGATAATCTCAATTTTAGTTGAATGAAATGTCTTAAACAAACAGATTGACTTGGCCATCGCACTCTACAATCTTACTACATAATAAACTGTGTTTTCATGCGATGGCCAAGTTAATCTTTTTATTTAAAACATAAAAGATTTGTAATATTGATAATATGGTCACTATCAGATGTTGTTAGGTTAGCAAATTTAGTTATATTATGTTATAGAACTGAGTTTCGAGATTTAGCCTTCTTTTACAAGTAATATTTTTGATGGCATTATATATTTTGCGAACTTAATAACAGAGATGTGACGTGACACTTTCCAAAATTTTCCTCTTAATTGTTATTCAATCCGGGTATTATTTTTACATAAATTTCCTAAGTAGCAAATGTGATAATTTATTTCATTTGGGGCTTTATTTTTCATATTTTTCAATTCTCAATATGGGCAGAGTATTTGTAGGTATTTTTTACGAGTTCTGACTTGGATCGAATACGACCAGTGGGAGGCTCCTTTGCACAGGATGCCAACTAGAGTACCTATGGCTACCACAACGGCGCCTTTTCCGCCATGAAGCAGTAATGTGTAAACATTACTGTGTTTCAGTCTGAAAGGCGTTGTAGCTAGTGAAATTACTGGGCAAATGAGGCTCAACATCTTATGTCTCAACGTGACGAGCGCAATTGTAGTGCCACTTAGAATTTTTGAGTTTTTCAATAATCCTGAGTGGCACTGCATTGTAATGGGTAGGACGTTTCAATTACCATCAGCTGAACGCCTTTTGGCCTGGACACACCTGTCATGCAGCCTTCCGATCCGACTCCGGTCCGATATTGCTTAAAGAATCTGATCGGTGCGGGATCGGAAAGGGGTGAGCACACATGTCATGCCCACTTCCTGCTCTTTTCAGATTTGACACTCAGTCTACTCGAAATCGCCAGTTGAAACGGTTGCGAATATATTGCGCGAATGTTGAAACATTTTAGCAATCGTGATTTAGCTATTGTGGCTATCTGTTTAGATGAAGAAGATCGACTTAATGCGAAGTCTTCGATGAAGAGTAGTGGAAAACGTAAATATTGGGTTCATGATGCGTGGAAAACACGAGACAAAGAAGAAGAGTTTGCCACACTTTTACCTCACCTGTTGGACGACGAAACAAAATTTTATCATTATTTTAGAATGCCGATGGATACATTCAATCGGTTGGAACTTAAACTCCAAGAAAGATTAGCCATGCAAGACACGTATTTTAGAAAAACTATCACTCCTAGACACCGTTTGGCTACATTTTTAAGGTAAGATACTTTGTAATTTACATAGTTGTCGAATCTTCCGTTTATAAATGCCGGTCACTTAAAATCTGTTAACAAGCCTATCTCTGACTCTGTTTAAGATATTGACATGACACTTAAAAATTAGGTAAAATATTAAACGTAGTTATAATAAATTGTTAATAAAATTATTCAAGCCTTTTTTAGATAGTGGCCATTTTACATCAAGATATTGTCATAAAATAAAATTAATTACAATCATAGTGTGTGAGTAAATCTTCATAAAAAATGGTTCAGCCGTAACAAACTATAAACTATAGGGGTGTAAAATGCTTGCTAATCCCCTTCACACCTAAGTGTATTTTACTTTTTTGAAAGTGCTTTTTCCTTTAAATCAACAAAGAACTATATTGCGGCAAAGCAAGAATCATTGGTACAGGGACAATACATTACTGCTTTTTACTGGAATTAGAGCATAGTAGACACAAGGAATTTTTCAAAAGAGAATTTATTAATATGTAATTACATAGTTACATCAAAACATAGATTTATTAAAGTTGAAAAAATGTTACGTTGGTGTACGTGTCAGCATTGACAGCAGGAGATGATGATGTTTGTGGTACACCACTCGAAAGATGTCCATCTTAACACGATCCTTCTTCTTCTGACAGTGTAAAAGATGATGTGTCAGAGGACACATTCCTTGAAACAACCATAGCAGTTTGTCGGTTGTTATTTTCACGAAGCTGCTCTAGTTCATACTCTTGAACAATATTAAAGATCTTCCCTTTGGCAGAATGTAAGCGCAGAGGATCCAGAGATGCAGCAATTCCAGACAAAAATACATCAACGGGATGCTGTTCGTCATTGTCACTAGGTTTTTTTTTCTTCTCAGCTTCTTTCTCAGCCAATAAATATGCCATTAGCTGAGATGATGCAGATTCTCCAGGTTTCATTTCGGTATGTGGGAGCTTTCTTTTGCGTTTTGCAGATGGAGTCCTGTTGTCGATAGAAACTCGACTAGCTGATGGAGTTCTAGGTGGTAGCAACGACTCGGATTCTGCAGTCCCATCAGATACATACTCATTTATATCTGCATTTATATCATTGTTTAGGTTCTGCATTTGGGGGTCATCAGTGGGTTGGGTTTCATTATTTTCTTCCGCTTCATCAGGAACGTTACCTATACCTTTCCGCTCGGCGAGGTGAGGAATCAGAAATTCAAGAATGGTCTCAAATTTGTATCTATTTGAAGATATAGCCGCCTGTCCAGATTTGGTTTTCCGTTTTTGTCTCGCTCTTCGCAGACTGTCACGAATTCCGTTCCACTTCTTTTTACATTCCTCCTCTTGACCTAAAGAATCAAAAATATATAATTAAAACTATTATAATTAGATAGCATCATAGCAGGAAAATAAAAAACCTTATTAAATTATTAATAATTATTGATTAAATATAGTTTGTATGTGTATTAGTATAAGTTGTTTGTTACAGGTTTCTTGCTACTGGAGATTCTTTCAAGACCATCTCATTCACTTACAGAATGGGAAGAAGTACAGTTGGTTCCATTGTTCATCGTACAAGCAGAGTTGTAATTGAAGTACTTTTAAACGAAGTAATGCCAGCTCCGACAGAGGACAGGTGGAATGAAATAACAATCGAATTTTGGGAAAGGTGGCAGTTTCCCAATTGCATTGGTGCTTTGGATGGAAAACATGTGACAATACAAGCTCCAAAAGCATCAGGAAGCCTCTATTGGAACTACAAGAAAACATACTCCATTGTTCTTTTAGCGCTAGTTGATGCTCGTTACAATTTTATTTTTGTAGACGTGGGAAGCTACGGAAGAAACTCTGATGGTGGTGTTTTCGAGGCCTCCCAGGAACAAACATGGAACTTCCCATGGTTATAGTTGCCGATGAAGCTTTCCCCCTCACAAAAAATATCATGAGGCCATTTCCTGGAAAGAACTTGTCTAACGAGCAAAGAATTTTCAACTACAGATTGAGCAGAGCTCGAAGAATGTCAGAAAATGTCTTTGGCATTATGGTGCAAAAATTTCGAATGTTCATGAGGCCTCTCCAAGGAAATCCTGACAACATAACAAGGGTAGTTCTTGCAGCATGTATCATACATAACTTCATTAGAATTAACGAAGACTACAAAGTGCCAGAAGTAAGTGACAATACTGACACAACTGCAGTGGAGAAATCTCGTCTTCAGGATTTTCCTCGTCGCCGAGGAGGGGAAAATCGTGAAGCATTCAATGTAAGAGAGCAGTTTAAGCAATTCTTCAACTCTGAAGAGGGTAGTGTGGAGTGGCAAGAACGCCGGGCTTTCATAGGTTAATAAGTTAGTTGTTCTTCCTTGGAACTGTTCGAAACTATGAGTATTTTATAGCTCTTCTTGTGTTACTTACAACTAAACATTATGGTTTTATATTTTAAAAAATTTGAAAATTTGTGAGAACCTGTGTACAATAAAGAATATGTTTGAAACTTACTTGCACAAAATCAATGTGTTGAATTAATTATAATGCAAAATAGCAAAACAAATTGAAATAATACAAGTACAAAAGATAGCAAAAATTTGCCAAATTTCAAGCCGATATCTTCAAAATTGCGGCCGGTATCGCGTGACAGACATACGGACAGACAGACAGACAGACAGAAAATCCAAATGCAGATCGAGTCTACTCTCTAATCATAGACTCACTTACGTTCGTCAATTACTATAGATAAGAATAAATACCGGGTGTTTCAAAGGTCAGTTTACCAAACTAATTGAGGTAAACTGATTTATTAAACACAATGCTTTCGTAACTAATGTTGCACAACCTGTTTTTGAGCAATGATAAAATCAACTGTGAAGGTCATTGTTAACATTTTTATGTTTTAACTCGGTAAACTGACTTTTGAAACACCCGGTATATTCCTAACGAATAAATCCTTTGAATATTTTCGGAATTAATTAATTTATTTATTTTAATTCACAATTCCAACAGGAAACCCCTTCCCTAGAAGTGGAAGTGGATTTAAATATTGTTATTATGACAAGATTTTAATAGCTTAGTTTAAAACACAACAACTTAACAATAAATATACAAATGTTTTTACCTTCTACATTTAGTTTCTTCGCCACTTTTTTCCACATAATGTCCTTGTACTCCGAGTTTCTATATTGCTCTTGTGTCTGATCATACAGAGCTGGAAACATTCGGACAGTTTCAATAAGCTCCTCCGCTTTTATACCCGCCATTTCACTGAATTTAACACAAAAACTGCCACCGACAACCTTCCCGCATCAAGTAAACGAATGGTCTGCAATGTCGGAGCATGACGGGATACCGGAATCGGAGACGGGTGGGAGTAGGACGGGTCGCGTGTCGGACAGGTGAGACCTACTGCATTCCAAACCATTGTTTATTCCCATATCATACAGTCGTCCCGCTGTATGACCGTAGTCGGATCGGAAGGCTGTATGACAGGTGTGTCCAGGCCTTTTCTCGGCTCGTCCCTTATTTTCATAAAACAAAGATTAATTTTATTTATATTTCAATCGCAATCCGAATCAAGCAAACTAAGATTTATATCTTAATCCATTTCCAGAGTTCGGTATTTCAATAGCTGATCAATGGAACGGTTTGGTGAGTCTAGAGGCAGATTTTAAAAAGTTCAATAGTCATTTTTATGGTCGTCACCACGTAATTTTGATTATCATAAATTAGGTTATCCTTTGTTCCGCTTAAAAACATAAAAACCTGAAAATAACAAAGAACAATCAAAGAGAAACTAAAATATTTTGGAAAGCAGAAAAGAAAAGAATAATTTGTAAAAATTTTTCGTGTTGTTTTAAGTTAAAGTAAACAATAACTGGCAAAACGATGACGAGGAGTATGGAAGCATAAAAGCAGGATCCGCCATTTTCTTGTTTAAATTTAATTAAACTTGAAAATCAGCCCGCGCGAAATGGCTTAGCTCCATTGAAAAGTTTAGTTTCTGCCTTAATCACTGGAATTTAATACTGCTTTTATGTTCTAGTATTGTTGAATTTCAATAAATACAGAAAATAGTACATATTTTTGTGAATTCCATCCACTTTTTATTAATGCCATAAATAGCACAGATTTATAAGATTGGATAACAATAAATTCCTTACTAATTGGTTGTACTCCTTTTTCTATGGAATAGCAGGACAAACAAGCAACGGGTCAAGGATATTTTCAAATACTATCTGAACTTTTAGCAGTACTTCAAATCAATCGATTGCTGGCTTGATGGATGTTTGCACTTCTATATTCACATAAATCAAATCAAATCAAATACGTTTAATTTTAAATATTTTAATGAAGATTTTTGTAGATAATGTATTTTAAGGACAAAAATAATGGCGTAATCCATTAAATAGAATAGAAATATATTTATTTGGGAGTGACAATTATTATTAAAATTTTCAGCAGATGTAACAAATTGCAGACAGCCTTAAGGAACACCAGCTTTCACATTATATGTATTGAACTGTAGTAAGAGCAGCAAAGAAAAAAATGAAAATGTGTGCTGGGACACAATAGAATTGAAACTTCAACGGACAAAGTTTATAAACAAATATTTAGAAGTTTCACGTCAATATGTTAATATAAATATTTCAAATAAATTTATCACGGGGAGTATTCCGAAGAGCTGTTTCACCTGACTCCTGCTGACACCATCTTGATGTGTGGCGGTCTTCCACAGTGCAATTTTCAAGAAGCTTTCTTCCACTTACTACAAAGCTGTGGAATGAGCGTCCTTGTGCGGTGATACGACATGGGTACCTTCAACAAAAGCGAGCACACCTTCCTTAAAGGCCGGCAACGCTCCTGTGATCCTCTTGTGTTGCAAGAGAATGTGGGCGGCGGTGATCACTTAACACCAGGTGACCCGTACGCTCGTTTGTCCTCCTCTTCCATAAAAAAAAGAAATATATTTAAAAAAAATCCAAGAAATATATTTCCAAAAAAAATTCACAAGAGTATGTATGTAAAAAAATATTTCTAAGAAAAATTAAAAAAAAAGTATTTCCAAAATCATTCAATAGAATATGTCAAAAGGAAAAGATTTTTTTTTAAATATTGAATATAAATTAATAAAAAACCTTGCTCAGGGGTGTGGGATTCGAACCTCACTCACGTAACACATGCGATAGATGGGCGAAAAAATTTGAGGCTATGTAGTAAAAGTTTCACTTTAATTATATTGTGATTTAAATACAACTTGTAACTATTAAAAATCACATAAAATTTTAGGCTTCCGTTTATTGACAAAATCTTTCATAGACCACTGAGACACGCCAAGGTATCATTAAACTTTGAAATGTCGTAATTACAGGTCGCGTGCTAAGGAAATGAACGTCACTTAATAATGTAGTGTTTAGACAGCGGCCATTTATAAATATCAATATGTAGTATATTGTTAACTAAGGTGATAACATTATGAATACCTACGATAATGTATTGTATCTGGTAACTATAGTTTAACGCAATTTTGTTCAATTAAATGTTTCATGAATGATAATAATAGAATCAGACATAGCACAAATGATTGCAAAACTGAAGTGACAGTGGTCAGGACACATAGTTGACGGACAGATGGCTATTGAGGCAGAAAAGTCCTCGAATGTCGATCACGTATCGGAAGACGTAGTGTTGGTAGGCCCCCCACAAGATGTACAGACGATCTAGTCAAGATCGTCGGAATACATTGTGTGACAGCAGCGCAAGACCGATCGTCGTGTAAATATTTGGGGGAGGCAGTGGACGTCTTCCGACTGATGACGATGATGATGAAATGTTCAATCACAATATTGAACAGTAGAAACTAATTTTCTAAAGAGAAGCTGCAATGTAAAATATATATAATTGGTGGAAGAAACAACGAATCAAATTTAGTGTTTTTATAGTAAAAAAAACGAAAGTGGATAGAAAAATGATTAATGATACTATTTTAAAAGCATTTGATTCGTTCAGAAATAATAACCTAACGTATAAAGTATAGTATAAAAATAAAATTGTATTTGATTTCAAGCAGAGGTTATGGTAATCCTAGATTCTACAACTCTGGATTTTGAAGATCATTACCATAAAAGGCATAAAAGGCATTTATTTTCTCAAAATTGATTCCTTTAGAATTCTTTTTGATGTCATTTCTTATACTACTAGTAGTATCTAAGCTATCCGAAGCGGTAGTAGTACTATATACTACTACCGCTTGGGAAACAAATGGCGCTCTGAGAGAGAAGAAGCGGCACATGAAACTCTCCCAGCATTCTTTTTTTTGCGCTCTTTTCAATAAAAATATACAATATTGTACAGTCATTTCTATCGCTATAAAATAATCACAATCTAGTCCCAGGCTGTCCGATCATTTAGATATTCAGCAGTGGAGTAATAGGATTTACGACAGAGCCATTTTTTTATAAAACATTTAAATTTATTTATACATAATGCCTGAACAATGGCTGGGACTTTATTGTAGAAGTGTATACATTTACCCTTAAAGCTATTATGTATCTTATGAAGCCTACTAGAATTAGTTACAGGCAATCCCTTATTTCTAGTGTTATAATAATGAAAATCACTATTAAGAGCAAAAAGGTGACGATTTTTGTGAACATATAATAAATTTTCATAAATGTACTGACAATGAACAGTCATAATATTTATTTCTTTAAATTTTTTTTTGAGAGACTGTCTTTAACCAAGCTGATATATAGCACGAACAGCTCTCTTTTGCAGTGCAAACACTATATCAATGTCAGCAGCATGACCCCATAGTAATATACCGTACGTCATGATGCTGTGAAAATAACTAAAATACACTAATCTAGCGGTCGCAACATTCGTGTACTCTCTAATCTTTCTAACTGCATATGCCGCAGAGCTGAGTCTATCTGCTAGATGGGTAATATGTGGACCCCACTGAAGCTTTTTATCTAACGTGATACCCAAGAAGACCGTAGTGTCCACAAGTTCCACTCTCTGGTCATTTATAAGTACATTGGTTTGTACCTCCGCTGTGTTGGTGTAATGAACCGTAAACACTTTGTTTTTTTACTTTAAACAGTGCAGATTATTCGTCTCAAACCAACGCACTATCTTTGAGAGTGCATTGCTTACCACGTCATCAATATCCGCACGTCGCTTCACTTTAAAAATAAATGAAGTATCATCAGCAAACAATACAATCTCATGGCTATCATCTACCACAAACGGTAGATCGTTAATATATATAAGAAACAAGAAAGGACCGAGAATAGAACCCTGTGGAACACCTATTCCCACAGGTTTACCCGAAGACCGTTTGCCATTTACATCGACTATCTGAACTCTTTCGCTTAAATATGATTTTAACAGATTATGGGCTCTATTTTTCACTCCATAATGTTTTAGTTTTAGGAGTAAAGTTTCATGGTGGACGCAGTCAAATGCTTTTGACAAATCACAAAAAATGCCTGTGACTCTTCCCAGGCGTCAAAGATGTGCTCAATGATTCTAGTACCCGCATTAATTGTTGATAAGCCCCTAGTGAAACCAAACTGATTTTTGTTCATTAATTTACAAAAATGCATTCGTAGCTGTTGAAGCAAAAGTTATTCAAAAATTTTACTAAAAACAGGCTGCACTGAAATAGGTCTGAAATTAGCAGGGTCAAAAGAACTGCCCGATTTAAACAAAGGTATAACTTTGCTGTATTTCATGAGGTCAGGGAACACACCCTCACCTATGCATTCATTAATTATTATTGCTAATTCAGGTGCTATAATGTCAAGTATGTAGTTTACAATATTAGTCGAATGGCCCCATAGGTCTTTTGTATTTTTTAGGTTAATTAATTTGAAGATTTTTATTTTATCGCTATCTGTAACATACTTAAATTTCAAATCAGTGGAAGATACTGGTACGTGTAATTTAAGCATATCATATGCTGCTTTTGGCGAAGAGTTAAGGTCTTTGGTCGTGACAATCGGGCATTCGGAGAAGTATTTATCAAATTCATTTGCAATTTCTATTTCCGAATTTATAACGCGATTATTAATATTTAAACAGACAGAGGTGTTACGGCACTTCGATCTAACAGTTTCATTGTTAATTACACTCCAAGTCGCTTTTACTTTATTATTACTGTTTTTAATTTTGTCTGCAATGAAACGTGTTTTCGCTTCATGACAAACTACTTTAAAGAGCTTGGAGTATTTTTTACATATACTATAAATTCTTCACTATTATTGTAATGTTTCTCATAATAAAGGTCATATAAGCGTTTACGACTTTTGTGGATACCCATTGTTGCCCAATCATTAAAACAATGTTTTTGTTTACTGTCACCGTTACTGGAGTAAAAATCCTGTCAAATTCCTCACAGAAGGAATTGAAGACTAAGTTATGGTGAAAATTAGCAGTTTCTCCACAGTGTAAAAATGGTATCGTATTTACCAAATTATTTCTAAACCTCTCAAGACGGCTACCCGTAACTGGTATAATCGTCACCTCTTTTGGTCTGACATTGTCCAATCTTGTATTTACTTTTATAAGTTGCCCACTATGGTCGGATTAAGATTAATTATGAGTTTACTAGTAATAGTAACATCTGTAAAAATATTATGTTAACAGGTTGCTGTTGTAGAAGTGATTCTACTAGGTTCCCAAAATACATTGAATAAATTAAAACTTTGAAATAAATTTTTAAGGCTAGTACAATTGGCCGGAGGTTCAAGCAAGTTTATATTAAAATCTCCACACACTATAATTGACTTGCTGGTTTTGCTAAATTTTGATGGTACCTCCTCCATTCTATGTTGGAATTGTTCATATGATGCAGTGGGGGGGCGGTATACACTTACAAAAATAAATTGCTCTAGTTCTATACAAGCTATCTCAATTAGTTGTTATATAGAGAGATTAACAATATCTCTTTTATTTTTTAAATTTTAATTGTTATATTTTTGTACATTAGTACTAATACATTCCCCAATAGAGGCTTGTATGTCGATTATTTTACAATTTTGCCCAATAGAGGCATGTTTATTAAATAATACTACAGAGGAAGTAGTTTGTTGACTAAGACTATAAACTACTAAAGTAGCCAGCAGTCGCTTAACTCTAAATGGTAGGTATAGGTTACCATTGGTTATTTTAAGTAGATCATAGATAGTAAATTTCAGTGGAGTTAACATATCAGTAACTTAGCAAATAGACTGAGTTCTGCAGCTTTTGCCGTTAAAAAGATTAGATAATAGATTGATGTGAATACAGCCCGTTTGGTCTGTTTTGTGTACTTCTATAGTATCATGTCATACATTGTTATTAAGGGGAATTATTAGTGGGGAAATGCTGCGGTTGCTTATAGTATTTTGTGTTGATATAAAGGACAATTAGATCAATTTATATTATACTAGTAGTTGCCCGTTGCATTCGCAACTAAAGGTTTTATCTAAAAAATGTTTAAGTAGAGAGAGTTGTCATACTGAAACATGCAGGGCAAGCCTGTCAGCCATTAAGTTGGCTTAGCGACATTCCATTCTACATGAACGCACGCCAAGAAAGGGAAGATATTATAATGACGATTATATAACAAAGTGTTATTAACTTATAATATAATGAGAAACACTAAAAAGAAGTATAAAGTAAATTACGGCAATACTAAAAGAAAAATTATAGTTGTTTACAAATAAAGAAAAATATGCAAAAACCTGCGCAAACTGCGAAAATGCAATCGATCTCATGTAATGTACTTCTAAATATACTCTTATAATCGTCCCGTGCAAATTATCGCTTGTTTATGAGTGGGTGACATGTTTATCCATTTAACATTTTCAGCAGTACATCACCGAAGTATTATCGGATACTGACTCAGCAGTTTTCAATATTGATGTATTCTGTTGGCTGCTGAGCCCCGACCATTTCCTAAAATTTTAAAGACGCGGGGCAAGATACTGATTGACCTCAAGTCTTTAAAACTAAAGGGATTATTGCATTTTGGCAATGGTATTTTAACTAATAATAATATAAAATTTTAGCTTTCAACGCATTAGGAAATTTAGACAAAGATAAGGATTTATTAACTATCGCGGTGATAGCTTCTAATATCTGTGGTAAGCCAGTAAGAGCATCTAAAGAGTTGAGTCGGTGAGATAATAAGGAAAATCTTCATCTTTGCCTGGCCCATACCCATTTTTTTTGGAGTTGGCCCTGCGTCTCATGTGTCTCCCGATGGCTTGGGCCTAGGTCGTCTCTGTGTTGATTTGGGCTTCTTTGAGGTTCTTATTTACTACAGTCATCCATGTGGTTCGAGTTCTTCCTCGTACTCGGAGTTTAGTTTCTATTTCCAGCACTTTTCTGATCATGTGTCTCATAACGTGTCTGGACCACCGCAGACGGCTTTCCTGTAGTTTATCTGGGATAGGTCTCACCTCAGTCCGAGATATTAAGGAAAATATTTTAAATTTTACAGTTTACAATAATACTTGATGATCCTTTATATTAATTGCTCTTGTTTCTATTAAAGCAATTAAGCACGTGTTTTCCTTCTACACGAGGTATCTTCAAAAGCTTCTGACTCACCATATAATATAAAACTAATTGAGGGTACATTACAAATGTTATATTTTGGCGAACTGATAATGAAGACTATACGCGTGCTGCTTGTGGTGCCAGATCGACCTGTTATAGTTAATAAATCATTGTATATGTTAAATATAATTACTAATTGTGAAAGTAATCATAACCATCTTGTACACAAAGCATCCTGACACAAAAAAAGAATTCAAGCTCTAGTAATTTATTTTTTATTTTTTATGAAATAATTTATAATATTTAAACACAAATCATAAGTACAGAGTAGTGGGCATAACAAGTTCATGCTTGTTCCTCGTTTACATTATGATTGCTAATATTATGGTGAGATAATTCCCCACGGAACTGTTTGTGTAACTTGGTGTTCACCAAAACTAATATTTCAATGTCTAGAAATGTATTGAAATTATAATTTTGAAAACTGTCATCTTGTAAGCCAAGTACGAACTGTTGGGTATAAAGAAATGTACCTATAGTTTTCTTAATATACGAGGAAGTTTCTATGTATAGGAAGCCGAGTCGTAATTCCATTAACGTCGGGAATACATCACGGCAAGCGCCTCTGCACTAGATTTACGGCTAATGCCAGATGAAGGAACCACGTGACCTAAGAGACGCTAACTATAAGATTTATTGAACGCTTTCTGCATTTTCTTAGATTCGAACACTGATTGAGAATCTGACAGGAAGAATTCTAACATCTTTGAATTTCTCAGCAAATTATCGTAGAATTAGGTAAAAATGTTAGAACAATATAGGTAGTCACTACGTCAGTTACTCTGAAACTCAAAGTCTGATATGCCTGTTATTTTATCAGCACTATGCAATAGACTGCTGAGTGATGAAATTAAGGTTTGCGGTTTATGTTACAGCTCCTAAAGAATAGAATATTCCATTCAGAATTAAAAGAACATTTCATTCTCTTTTGATCAAAAATAAAGGATATCTTTGATATATTATATAATCTGATATAGTCGAGAATATAATATATAATTGAATGGCTACCTACGCAATAAATTACCGCTACTTCTGGTAATATAAGACAAAATCTGTTATAAAAGTTCCGCCGTTCTACAGTTCTGAAATTTTCAGAGTTCCGAAAAAAATTCCATTTCGTAATTGTGAATCCATCGATAGTTCCATGAAATGTACAAAATCGACCTATTCATGGTTCTAACAATGAAGCTTTCAATGACAGAGATGTTCAAGAAGCTCGGAAAGAGCAAATTTTCTTAGTCATTGTACATTTTATGCTCTATAAGTTACAAAGAGTCCCTTTTTTATTTTTAGTTAAGGTGATTTCGAAATAAAATTATGTTTTAATTGTTGTTAATTTGATTTTACTTAGGCATTGCATACATACATAACCAAAACTTTAATATTTTATGCATTTCCTAAACAACCAGAGGGAGGCTCCTTTGCACAGGACGCCGACTACATTATGGGTACCACACCGGCGCCTAGTTCTGCCGTGAAGCAGTAATGTGTAAACATTATTGTGTTCCGGTCTGTCTATCAATTACCATCAGCTGCTTCTGCTCGACTCTTCCCTTATTTTCATAAGAAAAAACTCTTTTATAAAACAAGCAGCAATAATAATTGACAAGTAACGTTTCAGCTCTTGATGAAACATTTCAGGCACATTTTATCGAGGACTGTGGTAATTGACTAACTTGATAGAAGTTCCCATAACCCCTAGCTGTGACTTAAGACAGCCACAGTAAACTCCATCGCTTTCGGTTCTGAGCATTTCTCTTGATTCCAGGTGTTTCCGATGGCTTCCTTCTTATCAACAGCCCGCGACCACATATGCCTTGGGACGGCCGCGTATGGGTTTTCCTACATTTTCACTTTGAAACTTACGTACTAAATAATAACGAACAGATAATCATGATGTTTATTTATTCAATTTCACATTATTTTTAAAAAATACACTTCAAGTTTTCAAATAACACAAATGTCAAAATTTATAAAAAATCAATCGGCATAATTTAAACACCATCTTTAAAAATAACACTAAGAATCCTCACACTAACATATTTTTGATTTGGTTCCTCAAAATCTCATCTCAAAGAAAATAAATAATTATAAAGCTAAAAAATAAAGAATAATATCTAGAAATTATTTCGGTTTATTACTTATCTTATATCTTTAAACAATCAATTCTTGTATATGTATAAAATCGAATCTCGAATCGAATATATAAAATTTAGTATTCATGTAGTTTCGGGGGCGAGAAATCAAGCTAGGCTTAAATTTTAAAAAATGTAGTTATATCCGAGTTTTAATGAGAAACTGCTACAATATCATTAGAATACAAAGGTAAATTTCGCCACTTATACAAGACTATAATAGCTCAGATGGGACACTGGGTGATCCGGAAAGCAGAAGACCCCGGTTCGAATCCAGATGTCCTATAAGTTTGTTTTTTGTTCAAGTTTTGTACCTCCTTAAGAATCCGAGCAAGGCTCGGTCGTCCAGGTACTTAAATTACAATATTTGCCTCAATTATGAATAAAATACATGAAGTTTATTGAATATGCATTATACGGTAACACAAAACAGTTTTAATTATTCAGTATTTTCCAAATTATAACAAAGGTGTCTAATTAATATGCCGAGTTTGATATGAATATCTCACCCCATCTTTGTTCTGTAGCTTTCTAGAATTCCACAAAGGAGAGATTTTAATGAGCATCTGACTTTTTAATATACTTTACTTTCATGCTGTCTTTTACCTTTTAATTATGCCTTGACGCTCTCAACGAATTCTCTGTTGTTATCATAGCTTCCAACATTTACGTTCACGCTCGTATGCAAAAAGTGGTAATGCTTTTTTCTGAAGCAATTCAAATTCAAATATTTTTATTCAAAATAGGATGTAACGTCACTTATTGAAAGACAAAAAAACTACCACCCATTGCAAAATGAACGCCTCAGGCCTGAGAAGAATGGGCGCAACGAACTCAGCGGGCCTTTTTTTTTCATCAAAAAATACAAAGTAACATTGTACAATTAAACTAATTATTATTTAATAGTCTGAGGGCGGTCGCTTCATTCCCAATTTACGGTACCATTATAAGTCATTTATGTTATAGTAGCCTTTAACACACAAACGTTTTTTAACAATTCTTTGTTTGTCATTTGTCACTTATTGCTTTGCGATCTGCTTAAATACATACAGGTTATCTATTATGGTTTAACTCTAAATACTTAGAAAATATATTTATTAATATAATTAATGCAGATTAAATGCTGAGGAAAAAGACGATCTAATAGTTATTTATTTAATTTAAAAAAGTACAAAAAAATATTGTCAGAACTTTCAGTGGTCATATATTATTTAGAATCATTTTATTTTTCCTATTGCATATGTGTATTGTACTGCAAATGTATACACTTCTATAATAAAGTCCCAGCCACTGTTCAGGCATTTTCTATAAATAAATTTAAATGTTTTATAAAAAAATGGCTCTGTCGTTAATCCTATTACTCCACTGCTGAATATCTAAATGATCGGACAGCCTGGGACTAGATTGTGATTATTTTATAGCGATAGAAATGACTGTACAATATTGTATATTTTTTTATTGAAAACAGCGCAAATAAAGAATGCTGGGAGAGTTTCTTGCGCCACTTCTTCTCTCTCAGAGCGCCATTTGTTTCCGAAGCGGTAGTAGTATCTAGTGGTATCAGAAATGACATGAAAAAGAATTCTAAAGGAATCAATTTTGAGAAAATAAATGCCTTTTTTGCCTTTTTATGCATAGGAGCAAGAGAACTATAGGTAAGTTTAATATATTACAATTTGAAAGTTTTTTTAAGAGGAATATCTATAGAACTGCACTTAGCCTTAATATTTTTACATGTTGCTGGAACTCTAGCTGTCTCATTGAGCGAAGTGAAGCGAATACCAAAATTTGTTCGTATTGCGTATATGTGTATTGTATTGCATAGGAACAACAGAACTATAAGTTTAATATATTATAATTTCAAGTATTTTTCAGAGGAAGATCTAAAGAACTGCATTTAGGCTTAATATTTCTAAAGGTTGTTGGAACTCTAGCAGACTTATTAAGAAACGCAATGTAAAGTTACTCCAAAATTAAAATGACTTCTCCCTGACATGTAGCTCTGTAGCGACAAAGGTAAGATAAAGAAATTTGGATTTACTTCACGTTCATAAAAATATGAATAAAATTAAAAGTAAATGTACAGCCCAGTGGTTAGTAATCCTGATCTTTAAGCTAAGGGTCCCTGATTCGAATAGTATTCTAGTAGTATATAGTACACGTCTCTATTCCAAGTTCCGCTGAGTCACACTAATTATTATGAAAATTCGGTAATCTGTCGCACTCTGTGCAGCTATAATAAGCAATTCAACAGTACTGAACTTTTTAATAACAGTAAAGGCTGTTTTAAAAGGAGTGTTAGTAAAAATCTAAAGGAAGGTTAAATTTTGAGTAATTCACTAACACACACACACATACACACACAAACATACACACACACACACACACGCACACACACGCACAAATATCATGTCTTATTATAAATATTGTAAATCCGTTATTAGATGTAAGTTCTACAAAATAGTATTATTAAAACCTAATTTAAGTTCTGTGGATTTTGTGATGTTTTAAATAAATAAATATTGTATGATGACTGTATGCGAGTCATCTGTGTTTATATAATTAGTGAGAATGTATATAATTTAAAACCATTATGTAAGACCTATACCTAGGTTTAAGTCCGACATTTTGTATAAAAGTGTAATATTTATTTACTATATTAAAAATTTGTGTCAGAAAATGAATGTACTTACCCTATAAATATGTGCAGTACAATTATTATTTTATCAATTTAATCTATCATCTCTACATAACCAAACCACGTCCGTGTTTTCTTTAAGCATAGTCATATTCAAGCAGTTAAACATAACACCATGTAACATCTGAGCTGATGGGGCACCTGATTCTAAATTGTGTATCAACTTTGCGACAGAAGAATGATTTAGATTTAAACATTATTTATTTAAACGAGTTTTTGTCTGTTACGTCGTTAGCATAAGACTTTGTTCACATACAATGAACGACGACGAACCAAAGCCAGATATCTCTCTTCTCTTTCACTCGAGAAGCTATACGTACTGCTGCTTTCACCAAAATATGTGTCCCTGAAAATTAAAAAAAAATTAGGAATTAAATAAAGCATATTATAAGCGTACTCATAGGCGTAAATGTGTTACAAAAATATAAATAAACAACGAAACTTAGAATTAATCGAGGAAAACAGCAAAAAGTTCCAACTAAAGTGGCTAATATTTGATAAGAATTCTCACCCAGCTCACACTACGGACAGTGCTCACATTGTAACCTCAGTTCAAGAGATAAAAATCGCACATAACCCCACCATCCTTTTATAGTATTTTATTTTTTGCAACGCTTAAAATGAAACGGCATTTTTTTAATGAAAATTAGGGACGAGACGAGCAGGACGTTCAGCTGATGGTAATTGATACGCTCTGCCCATTACAATGCAGTGCCGCTCAGGATTCTTTAAAAACCCCAAAAATTCTGATGGGCTTAGTCTTATTTGCCCAGTAATTTCACTAGCTACGGCGCCCTTCAGACCAAAACACAGTTTCACACCTTCAGACCGTTACCACCCCAGGAGCCTCCCACTATATATATATCCTTTATATTTCAGCAGATAAGAATTGCTCTCAATATCCATTTGTATTGTCTTATGTGATTATGTTGAGAGTAATGTCACCTTTTTAACCGACTTCCAAAAGGAGGAGGTTCTTAATTCGATCGGTATTTTTTTATGTACACCGATTACTCTTGGATTTCTCAGTTTTCTCAGTTTTGTAGAAGATGTTCTTGAGAAAATGCATATTGCATATTCTATCCATAGTTATCTTGTGATCGTCTCGAATCCTAAGTATTCTTACTTTACGTTATATATATATATATAGATTCATCAAGCATAATGAGTATTTAATGTAATTTATCTGTACCTCCACATGATTAATAAATATTAAAAATAATATTTGACCTAAATGAATCCCCTGAGGAACACTCGAGAGAATGTCATAGCTTTCAGACACATGGCCAAATCCAATAAAGTTAGACTCCTTACATAGGATGAAATCCATAAATAAACAGATCTTAAGATTCCATAATGAGACAATCTATTAGTTTATTTTTGTTTTTATTTTAGTAATTTATATGGTAACCTATCTAAAGCTTTATTAATATATGGGTCATGGTCAAGTCGTCAAAAATATGTTGGAGAGAAGTCATAACATAGGTTAAGACTGTATCACTAACATTTATATATGGACCTATTCTTTCAAAAAACAAATAAATAACATGATTAATAATAATGTCGGAAACGTTTGAAATTTCAGGGTAAATACTTAAGTGTATTCAAAACTTCAGCAACAAAAACCTACAGGGAATCAGAACAATTTTACAGCGAGAGAATTTTTCTAAAGAAGTCCCAACTTTTACATTAACTGGTGAATTATTGCGGCCTCCCCGGTATCATTTGTGAACTTGGTCATATGGGTGAGTTCTTTGTGACGGAACTCACTAAAAACTATTGCATCAGGAATCAGAATCGAATTTGTAGTCAAAATTAGGTTTTAACACATTTTGTAAAAATTTTAGTTATTTTTAAGGTGTGGCTAAATTTTTAGCACTATTAGGCTTGAATGAAAGTATATATAATAAGGTCTACTGTATCCCAATAAAAATTTAAAGAGTTATATTTTTCATTGATTTAACTTTAACTACTATACTTAATTTAAATTTGTACTCTTAAAACTACTGCATTGAGCTAAAGTTTAGTTGTTATTGTGCATTTATTCTACACAAGTACAAGCGGGTATTTTGTAAAACTTAATGTTAGCCAGTTTTTTTTTATTAAAATAAAATCATTTATGATATGACGGGATCTTCTTCACAGTCTCGTTATACGCTATCCACTCAAAATCCACAAATAGAAAATTTCACAGAAAGCAATGCTCTCCAACTGACAGGCTAGTTAGAATTCTACTACAGACGATCTCTTCATCATGAAATAACTCAGCACTTGCAGATCCACCACAACAAAGATTTACGCTTCATAAAGTAACACTTGCCTACCGAGATATAAACCACATCCGTTCCATTTTACCCTCATTTTGCTCAGAAAAAGTCCAGTAAACTATACAATGTTAGCGACAAGAAAAGAAAATGACAGAGTTTTACTTAATTGTAATTGTTTTACTACACTAAAAACCCGAACTACGGTAAAACTTAAGGTTAAGGTTTTCAGTAAAACCACCAAGTTTTAATGATAAAAGTTCGATTTTTACCATCAAACATAAAGTAAATTTTACCACAGAGAAAAACATATAAAATCTATCCTGACAATAATAAACAAAGCAAAACTTAACTTGAAAAAGCAACCGATGTAATGAGAGACCAGTGGGAGGCTCCTTACCAGTGGGAGGCTTCTTTGCACAGGATGCCGGCTAGATTGTGGGTACCACAACGGCGTCTATTTCTGCCGTGAAGCAGTTATGTGTAAGCATTACTTTGTTTCGGTCTGAAGAGCACCGTAGCTATTGAAATTACACGACAAATGAGACTTAACATCATACCCATCATGGTGACGAGCGCAATTGTAGTGCCGCTCAGAGTTTTTGGGTTTGTCAAGAGCGGCACTGCATTGTTATGGGCAAGGCGTATCAATTACCATCAGCTAACGTCCTGCTCGTCTCGTCCTGTATTGGCATATAAAAAAGAATGAGAGTCGCGTCGGCTAATAAATATCCAGACGTCAAAGTTGGACAAAAACGTCTAACCTTACCACCAGTACTGACCGTACCAAAGACCGTATTGGAACTAAAACTGACCGAAAAGCATTATTGCAATTGTGATGGATGTAACAGACCACGAGTTCTACAAACTGGATCCCAAAAATAGAGCACGAAATCAGAAAGAAGAAAATAAGTCTAACTCATTCTCTGAAGACTTTATTAAGTTAGAAGTTGTTAAAAAGGAAGAAGAGTCTTCAGGAAGCTTTCGGATAAGTATTTGGAATCATCTTTGACCGGAGGATAAGAATTTAAAAAAATTTACTCGTATATTGGCAAATTCTAAGATTTATCAACATACGAGAATTTTCAGATTATAGTTTTTTGTATTTTTGATAAAATTTACAAGTTTATTTTAAAATTGCAATCATTGAAAAGCTGTTGCAATGTTTCTAGCAAATAGGAAATCTGTTTTGTTTAGATATTTTTCAGTTTGATTTGGATACCATTAAAAAATCAGGTTAAATAAATTTTGTTAACTTACTAATAAATTTATGTTAACAGAAACTATGTTTGAAGTAATTTTATATTTACCAACTAACATTAACGTTTATACATTTCTAGCCTATAGGAATAATATATACAATATTGATAATATATATAAATTATAAGAATATCTAATGCCACAAAAAATCAAGATTTGAAGCAACTAATAATTGTTTTGACTTTCTTAAGGTCAATTCTATTTGAAGCTATAAAAATGAAGAACTCCGATTCAAAAGCCATTTTTTTAATCATTCCGTAATTTCAAAGCATTTCATTTAGTTAAGAATAAACTGTGTCTTCTTAACTTATTCTTTTGGCGAGTTCGTTTTAATTCATAATTTTATTAAGTTGGAAGCTCCTAGAAGCTTAATTCAAATGGTTTTAAGTGCTTTTCGGTGCTTAACTGTATTCGTTCTACCTTTACCTTTCCGTTTTTCAACGAAGACACAGTTTTAATTGAAGTCTTTCCGCCTGAAGTGTTTTAATTACGATTTTGTTTGTCTAGAAGAAAATGTTCTGTAAAAATTGTCTTTCAGAGAATATTTATATTTATAAATTCAAAATAAAAATAAGGCTTTAAAATAATGAAAATAGAAAATCATATTGTGTTTATTTATTAATAATATTGCATATTTCCCGAAGCGCGTTAATATCAAATTGCACTCAGACGATGTTGCAGTCGAATGAAATCACGTGATAAAGCTATACCAAAATTCCTTCATATTTGAATAGCCAAAAGCAAAACGCAGCGTCATTGGAATATTGGAATATACTTCAGTGACGAACTGCTGAAAATGTTAAATGGATAAACATGTCACCCGCTCGTCAACAAGCAGTCGATAAATTGCACGCGACTAAACGTGAATAACAAACAGAGACAGGCTTCGAAGTAGATCAAATGAGACTGGCATACACTCGCAATTACTGAAAATCACATTTATTATCTACAATTGAATTTGAATTGTATGTTGAATATAAATGAATCTTTGGCTGAGAATTAGTAGTTATAATTATTGATACAATAACATTATTTTGTGTGTCGCTTGTTCGAGGAAGCACGATCAGTCAGAACGAAATTAACTAGAGTTATTTACAGACATTATCTAATATCTTTAAACGACCAATTCTTGTATATATATAATCTGAATGTCGGAAACGGCTCCAACGATTCAAATTAAATAGTATACAGGTTGTTTCGGGGACGAGAAATCAATCTAGCTAGGTTTCAATTTTTAAAAATCTAGTTTCATCAGTGTTTGCATGAGAAACTGCTACAATAACATTAGAATACAAAGGTAAATTTCGCCACTATATACAAGACTAAAATAGCTCAGATTGGGTGATCCGGAAAGCAGAAGACCAGGGTTCGAATGCAGATGTCCTATTAGTTTTTCTTTTTGTTTAAGTTTTGTACATTCTTAAAAATCCGAGCAAAGCTTGGTTATCCTGATATTATTTAATTATACATGAAATTTAAAAATTACTTTATAAAATAAAATAGATGTACTTCGTAGTTTATACTAGCCTTGCTGAAGTTTCCAATTCTGTCGTGTGATCTAAAGCAGATACCCAATTTATTTGATATGTTTAAGATTATGGTTTTTTATGGAGCAGGAGAACAACCGAGTACTTGGACCATCTGATACTTGATAAGAAATTAATTTATCACGAATTATCAAAGTTGTATCTTGAATAACTTGCAGAGTAACATATCACTGCGATCTGTCTTAGGACAATATTTTCTTGCACGACCTTGCAGTAAGGTTACAATATGGATCTTTAATAATAATGACATTTTCCTACTACCATTCAAAACTCAAATTCAAACCCAAACTGTTTGTATTGTGGAAGCATGTATATATATGATGTTTTTGATAAATTATATTAAATTGAACGATAAATAAATTATATTTATAAAATGGAGTTTCAAATTACGTGATAATTATTGATTTTTGTCAGTGAAAAACATCATCGTTCTAGACTCCATAAACGGAGGGAAAGCTATCGTCAACACCGCCCTTACTCTTTTTTTCACAAAGGTATAAAATCTGAAGACATTTAAATAGGTTTAAGATACCTATTTCCTTCTTATCCGAAGTCGTACATATCTCTATCTATATATATATATATATTTATCTTTTGGTTTTACCGAGATCTGTTTAATTGTCTGACCGTAACTATGTCTGTCCTTCCAAGTCAATGTGTCAAATTATAAAAAAATATTACATCATTATAGGTACATAATAATACACTGTGGTAGACTGTCAAAGACTATTTATTCGCTATAGTTTACAGTATTGCTTTATTTATTTACTGTTCCTGATGCACAAATCAGAATATATTATTTATAGCTACAAAATAACAACTGCTTAGTAGATATTAGCAATAACGAGATAATAATATAATAGTATTGACACACTTTTACACAAATTATCTTGCCCCAAACTAGGCTAACTAACTAGTTGTTCCGAACAACGATATATTTAATACAATATACTTACTTAAACATACATAAATACATAATATAAACATCCATTGACTTGGAAACAAACATCCATATTCATCATACATATAAACTATTGCACCTACCGAGATTCGAACCTAGGACCTCTAGCTTAGTAGTCAGGGTCACTACCCATTCCACTATATGGGTCGTCAAATGAAAAGATGTATATGAACTACATCAATCGATAACATATGTACATATTATTGTACAATAAATTCACTACATCTGAATTCACACATTTGGTAAACTGGTTTTACAAATCAAACATATGATTACTGATCTAAATTTCCTAGCCAGCTCGCTACAATCAATCAACAATAAATTGCACAGATAGTGCCTCTGAATAGTTCAATTGAGCATTCCATTATTCACTGGATTAGTGAGACAAATGAAATTTGATCGGCAATTACAAAGGATTTCATTGTGTAGAAGCAGCTTTAATCGCAAAATGACAATGCAATATCACCATATTGCACAAACTAATTAATCGCTGAAACGCAATATACGTTTGCTGTGTTAGGATTACGTTTAGGTCTGCGAATGCCTAAAACATAATTAGATTGATTTGTATCAGTGAAGTAAACAGTATGACGTACCTCGATGCGTAATAGATAGACCCTTTGACTCTTACGATGATGGCCCTGGTTCGATCTTTCCAGTGGGAGGCTCCTTTGCACAGGATGCCGGCTAGATTATGGGTACCATAAAGGCGCATTACTGTGTTTCGGTCTGAAGGGCGCCGCCATTGAAATTACTGCGTAAATGAGAGTTAACATCTTATGACGAGCGGAGTTGTAGTGCCGCACAGAATTATTGGGTTTTTCAAGAATCCTGAGCGGCACTGCATTGTAATGGGCAGGGCGCATCAATAACCATTAGCTGAACGTCTTGCTCATCTCGTCCCTTATTTTCATAAGAAAAGCCCTTGCCCACTTCGTACCAATGTTTGTTCAACGTTTATTCTGCTCTTTATAAGGCCGGCAATACTTTTCAGATTCCTCT
Organism: Leptidea sinapis; assembly: GCF_905404315.1. Lineage (NCBI taxonomy): Eukaryota > Metazoa > Arthropoda > Insecta > Lepidoptera > Pieridae > Leptidea > Leptidea sinapis. The sequence goes on along the minus strand of NC_066309.1, from coordinate 6,674,058 downwards.
AGTGTTGCAAAAGTACTCTATAGCTGTAGTGATCACATAACATTAGGCTATCTGTTTGTATACTCGTTTGTCCTGTCCTGTTGTAATGTCTGTATTGGTCTTACTTTGGAAAGTATGACCTATGTATTCCTGACCTATTGTATTTCTGGCTGTGATAAGCCTGAGTTGGCGATTTCTGTGTTCAGTAGAGTTACTCTTAGTAATTATGATCCTATCTACTCAATACCTGGATTCAGATTTAAAAGACCTATATCTACGGGTGTCTCTTCTGGTCTCCTAGTCCTCAATTAGAAACGATCATAATGGAAGGTTGTTGCTCGAACAATAAGTATGTGAATGCATGTCATCAAAAAGCCTTGTGTTATCTCTAACTCCATTTCTAATCCACATCAATGATATGCATTAGAAACAAAGATCGAATAGACATAGTTCAATTTATTCAATTCAAGAATAAAGAATAAACTTTAAGAGCCATTTTATATGTTATCTAGAGGTAAGTGCTCCTTCATAAGTCTTGTATTCTAGAAGTGTTACAATAAAATGGCAGACAATACTAGGACTGATTGAGCACAAATTAAAGAAATACATTAAAGCTTCTTTGACAAAGTAGACTTACTATAGTATAGTAGATTATATAGAGGATAATGATGCATGGTTCTTGTCTGGTTCTGATCAGGGTACCAAAAATTGTATCATATTATATTAAATAGACTTAGTTGTTATATGTTTGAAAATATGGACTGAGAGTTTCTTGTTAGTTCTTCTCCCCGTGTCATAGCCCCTTTACGAACTGATGAGCTTCATGACGTTTACCAAGTGTTGTTGCAATACCTTATGTTATTGTCACTCCCTATGGTAAATAAATAAATTTCTATTCTGTTCTAAAAAAAAAAAATATTGAATTAGGCATTACTTTGTGGAAATCCATAATTATACAAATGATTTAAGTTTTCTGTAGTGTTAATTCCGCCAATATTTGTCTTTAAAACAATTCGACACGTGTTTTGCCTCAACACGAGGGCTCAGGACGTGTTGTCTCGCCAAAATTGAGTCTTGTGCCAGATTTTGGCGAGACAACACGTCCTGAGGATGCCTTAAGGATGCCTCAAAACTTAAATGATTTGTATATTATTTTCTTTTCTGCGGCATACATTAAAGTATTCATTCGTGGGCATATTGAGCCTACCTAGTTATGATGTATTTAGATGCACTGTGTTATGCCACAGAGTAGGGATAAACTTACTTATAAAGTAATGTCATGCTTACCACACCACAAAGTAGGTATGTATACTTAGTAATACTATGAATGAGTATTTTTTTTGTTACCAACCGATCATCTTGATATTTTGCAAACACATTGTCAGGAGTACAGAAAAGGACATAGGGTAACTAAATATATTTTGAAAGTTCCGTCATATAATATAGCTAATGATGAATAAGGAAATTCTTACTAAAACTACATAGTTGCCAAAAACCAAAGACAACAGCGAATGTGGGATCATTTTTCAAATCCAACAACAAAATTATGATTTCAAAAATATGGATATTGCTTCCAAGGTTCTTGGGATGCCTAAGATTTAAAATTAGTATATTAAATATTTTGTGTATTTTGAAATGATGCCTGTCCATGAAGTACGCCTGTCCTTCAAACCGATATTGTTTTTTTTTATGGAAAAGGAGGACAAAAGTGACCCACATTCTCTTGCAACACCATAGAAATCACAGGAGCGTTGCCGGCCTTTAAGGTGTCAAATCAATCTGATACTTGTTTTTTTTTTTATTTTAGGGATAAGGTAATGTTACCATTATTAAGACTATAAATCAAGGTAGCGTAAAAATTATTAAGAGTATGATTTACACTGAATTATAATCCCTATTATACGGGATAAAATGGCACTCTCAATATAAGCTATTATTATATTATAGAGTATTCCACGAAATAAAAGGAATTTAAAACACCTGCTCAACTTCTCCCGTCGCTTCGAAGTAGCAATAAGCCGAGACTTTGCATAACGCGTCATTTTTTACTTTCAAACACCAAGTTTATTGCTTCCTCGTAGAAAGAAGATTTTAGTTTTTCAATTTAAAGAAATTTACAAAATTCCGAGTAATTTCTATTCTATCATTTCAAAAAATATACAATATGTTTTATAGACAAACATTTTCTGACATGAAGCAGTAATGTTCAAGTATTATGTTTCGGTCTGATGGGTGCCGTAGCTAGTGAAATTACCGGGCAAACAAGTCTTAACTTATGTCTCAAGGTGACTAGCGCAATTATAGTGCCACTTAAGGTTTTGGGTTTTTCAATAATCCAATAATCAGCTGATAACCCTGCTCGTCTCGTCCCTTACTATCATAAAAAAGCAACAAGGTAAGAAACAGAAGGTAAATTAAAATAATGAAAAGGTTTTAAGATTTAACAAAATAATTTAAAAAATGTACTAAAGTTCAAATGATATCAAAAATAAACTGTATGTGAATGAAATAATATTGTTTTGTCGTTTCACGTTTAGTGACTTATCTATGCATAAGAAGTTATAAAATATACAATTCGAAGGCTTATTTAGAAAGAATCCAAATAATATGATTTTGAAATTACCATTTACTTTGTCATTATAACTAGTAACATTAATAAAGCTTAAAGCTTATTTTACAAAAGCTTATTTTTGTAGTAGGACCTAGTTTCAAATTTGTGATAATCTTGAAGATATAAATGCTTTGAATTCTGTTGATCCCCCATATGTGGGGTGGATTTTCCATGTAAATATAATAGTTTTCATAGAAATAAAAGCTTTTTTTATGATATTTTTATTCGGACAGGATTATTCATGACTCATAACATATTTGTTTCCTTTGTACAAAATGTAATAACTTATGATTAGCCTACAAAATCTAGATAGACTATAACAGCTGTGAAAACATCGAAAAAAAGAATTTAGAACAGCTAACTGTTACAAAATCTTCTAGCACAAGTAATGAAAAATATCCTGTATTCGTTATTTGTTTTATTTAACGTTATGATAATTACGCTAAACTGTTTTCGTTACATGAATACAGAACTTAGACTACCATTTAACCGCATTTATTGCATGCCATTGAAATGATTTAAAATTAATACACAAAAACTGGAAGCGATAAGCAGTATTTCAAAGGTAATTTTATGATACTTTACTAAAATAATACAGAATTCCAATATAACACCAATTCAAGACATCACACATAATACCTTTGTAAATATATGTCTTCAAAACAATATATTCTTCCCATAAATTTTATCAACAATCAAATCTGAACACAATAAGATTTAATTTAGTCATTTTCATTTTGCCGCCCCAAACGTTGTACACTTTCCCTAACTTTTTCTAAGAAAATGAGGGTAAAATGGAATGGATGTGGTTTATGGCTCGGTAGGCAAGTGTTCCGACTTTATGAACCGTAAATCGTTGTTGCGATGGATCTGCAAGTTATATGGTTGGAGTTCTGAGTTATTAATTGGATATTGCGCAAATTATCTCTAAAATCACCGTTAATCATCAGTTGTTAATTATTATTATGTGCTGATTATAATTTTTATTTAGCTTATAATGAACTTCATTTTAAGTAAAAAACTGTATCTCAGTTCAGCTTATAAGCCTCTAAATTAAGTTAATTAGAAAGAAATGATTTTCTATACACATTGAAATTCATTTTACTCTCGGGTTATCTCTCTCATTGGTTATGGTCCAGTAAACATAAATTATGAGTTACAATAGGCTTATATATGGTAAGTAGCTGAAGTATGATACAAAATGAATGGTCTACCTACTAACTTACGTCAGAGTGTTGAATTTGCGTGACGGTGTGCGCGCGCATCGTAAAAAATCATCGCTGATAGGCAAACATGTCCGGCGCACCCGCAGAAGCCATTTTCTGATCTGTTTTGGCGCCAAGCTCGGCGCCGTGCTCTTGACCCTTGATACCCACTTGTGTGTATAATACTAATTATGCGGTTTATGTTCGGTACGGGTTGCTAAACAACCATGCTTATTGCAAACAAAAAACAAAAGAAATAAAGATAACGAATTAAAATTAAACTTTAAGTCTATTGAAAAAGGAAACTTATTTAGTAATGTACTTATATTTTACCCCAGCAAGATACTGTTCTAAAATTCTAACCTGTATTTAACAACGAAGTTCATTTCTCTAGGAAATATTAAAAATCTCATTTCATGTTCAAGTATATTTACAAAGACAGTCACTTCAATTCAAACTAAGAATTTCTTTTATATTAAATATCAACTAGAAAGCTAAGATGAAACCAACTATTATGTATAACTTAATATTTATTATCAAAACTGCTGTTTACTCAGTGACTTTTCCGATTGATTTTTTAAGTATGAGGTTTTATATTTAGGGATTTATCAATTAATTTATTGTTCACATTAATGGATGGTAAATAGTGGCATCCCTCCCTAAAATGTTAATTTATTTTGGGTAATTTACTTTAATAATATGAAGGGGAAACCGATCATGGAAATATATCACATTTTGTTTTATGTTCTTGCAGTAAACGTTTATAGAGAAGTATTGCTTTAGAATGGATTCCAATATTTGAGCTGAATTAATTAGCACCCGTCTAGGAAACGACTGCTTCATCTTAGTTAAGCAAACACAAATAAATATCTATGCTTTGCGATAAACTAATAATTGTATCTAAAGACGACTATAATATATCAGTTTGTAAATGTATTCTTAAATTATATACTAGCTGACCCGACTAACGTTGTTCTGTACATAACAAATTAAAAACAGTTTTTTTATGAATTTGTCAATAATATTGCATAACATCAAGAATTATTTCATAAACTATGCTCCCTATTCTTACAATGAAATTGATTCACAGCAGAACTGTCAAAGCGTACGTCATTAAATTTTCTCATAGAAAATATGTCCATACAAAACAAATATTGGAAATAAAAATAATTATGGGTCCCAAATCGAAATAAAAACTATCCTATCTCTCAAGTTGGACCAAACTCCACTCCATGAAGTAATCCCCATTAAAATCCGTTCATTAGTTTAGGAGTCCATCGAGGACAAACAACGTGTCACGTAATTTATATATATTAAGATAATAAAAATAATAATATAAGCCTTTATTCACTGATCACACATTTAAACTTATAATATACTAGTTATTAAACATGCTTTCTTAAATATTTTAAAAAGAAAAATTAAATAAAATTAAGTTAATCAACAACATTATTTGGTCAGGTTGTCTTTCCACATAGGTCTCCCCCAGTTTCTTCCACTTATCTCTATTTCAAGATAACATCCTTCTCATCGTCTTCCCATCTTTTAATTTGAAGTCCTCTTTGTCGTTTCCCATTTCTAGGGTTTCCACTCTAATACATCCTTTGTCCATTTTACTTTGTCTGACCTCATTATATGTCCAGTCCAAATCCATTTGAGTTTTCTTATTTTCTTTAATTATATACACAAGTAATAATATCACTTATAAATACATGTTTGTATGGAATAGGAGGATATAATATGAGCGTACAGGACACTAAATTATAAGTGATCACCTTCACCGATTATTTATTTATTTATTTGGAATTAAAAAAAAAAACAACAAATGTGTACATTATTTTAACTAATTATAGGTTAACACCACATGCATTGATACTACGGTATAAACCGTCCCTAGCTATTTTTTAATGAAAATAAGGGACGAAACGAGCAGGATGTTCAGCTGATGGTGATTGATACGCCCTTCCCATTACAAAGTAGTGCCGCTCAGGGTTCTCGAAAAACCCAAAAATTCTGAGCGGCACTACAATTGCGCTCATCACCTTGAGACATAAGATGTTAAGTCTCATTTGCCCAGTAATTTTACTAGCTACGGCGCCCTTTAGACCGAAACCCAGTAATGTTTACACATTACTGCTTCATGGCAGAAATAGGCGCCGTTTTGGTACCCATAATCTAGCCGGCATTCTGTGCAAAAAAGCCTCCCATTGGTGAACAAAAGGTTATGGTACTTATACATTATTAAATAGTTGTATAACGCGTAACTTAAACACAAATAAAACATGTATATAATATATTTAAATTACTCACACAATCTTCAATACAGCCTACATAATAAGTGATCAAAAACCAACAATAATACAGTTAAGGTTAGAAACAAAAAGTATATTGAAATAATTACAATGAATATGCATATTATCACAATTCCTCACTCATAATCAGATCGATAACGTAGAATTTTTGTAGTCGTTTTGTTAATAAATGTTGCCAATATTAATTAACTTAAGTATTTCTCTGACAAAAACAATACTTAATTTACTCAGTTCAGTTATTCATCTTCTATGATATTAATGAGCACCTATTGGAACGAAATAGAGCAATAAATCTCTTTTAGTGGAGGAGAGCTCGTATTTCTAACTCATAAACTCTAGTAGCGGTCAGAAAACATTGTGTTTCGTGCATAAAATGCCATTCATCTCCGAGCAAAAACGACAAACACACACCACATCGCGTGATGTTATCACATTTTCTACTTACATTAAAAAAGGAGGCTGTTTTCAATTTGACTGTTTTTTTTTTGTATGTTTGGTAACACATATAAGAAGAAAAAGAATAATTTATTTAAATAGATCTTTTTACAGATACATCGTCATAAAATTACAATAAGGTTACATTTTTTACAAGCTTATATATTATATGACTACATTGGGATTGTCATTGAATCGCTACACTAGTCGGAGACTGTATTGTGGGATCAAATAGAGCTATGATTAACAGTAAACCATTTAACTTTACCATTAGGAGGCTCCTTTGCACAGGATGCCGGATAGACAATGAGTACCACAACGGCGCCTATTTGTACTGTGAAGCCGTAATGCATTATAACGGTCTGAAGGGCGCCGTAGCTGGTGAAATTACTGGGCTAATGATACTTAACATCTTTTGTCTCAAGGTGACGAGTGCAATTGTAGAGCCGCTCAGAATTTTTCAAGAATCCTGAGCGGCACTGCGTTGTAATGGACAAGGCGTATCAATTACCATCAGTTGAACCTCCTGCTCGTCTCGTCCCGTATTTTCACTAAACAAACTTGGTAGTCATCATTTGGCATTACTATGGCAAATTTTGATAAGATACTCTAAAAATAACAATTTAATTAAATATATAAATATCTCCGCAATTTATAGACCAATTGAAAATACTTTGTTTTAGAGGGAATACTGAAAGATTTGTCCCACCGGAACTACAAAATATATTTTCTTTGCGAGATTATGCAGTTGGTGGTTTGACTTCGTGAGACCAATTAATTTCGTATTGGAATTGGAGTATTGGATATACAATATAATTTTTATGTATTTGTTGTCAGAAAAAAATTACTTTATATTTTTTAATTTTCTTGTTTTTAAGTTTGTTATGCACTGAAGACAGCATTATTATTTGTAAGAAGTACCTTATCTGAACCTGATTTTAATTTTGTCGTGCACGCTTTTAAATAGAGGGGAAAACGGGTAAGAGATTTACGTGATGGGGAATGTTGATGCCCATGAACATCGCAATACCAGGAATCATGAGATATGCGTTGTAGGTCTTTAAGGTGGAACTATGCTCATTCCTTAAGACGATCCCCTATGACGTATCGGTTCGGGAAAACACTTATAGAAAAGAGTGAAACTGGCTTGATAAAGAAAGCAATTATTATTTTATTTTTAAATTGAAGTGATCATTAATGCTGAAAATAACTTCTCTCGATTTCAAATTTATTTATATAAACTTGAATATATGTAAGACAGGAAGTATTATTTGGTGAAGTGATAAAGAAGACTACGAATGATGATCAAGACTTATTTTAATTAGTCCCGCCCAAATAAATATTTAATCAATTACATAAGCAACTTTAACTTACCCGTGGGAGGTTCCTTTGCACAGGATGCCGGCTAGATTATGGGTACCACAACGGCGCCTATTTCTGCCGTGAAGCAGTAATGTGAACAATACTTTGTTTCAGTCTGAAGGGCGCCGTAGCAACTGAAGTTACTGGGCCAATGAGACTTAACATTTTGTGTCTCAAGGTGACAAGCGCAATTGTAGTGCTGCTCAGAATTTTTTTAAGAATTTTGAGCGGCAATGAATTGTAATGGGCAGAGCGTATTAATTGCCATTAGCTGAACGTCTTGCTCGCCACGTCCATTATTTTCATTTAAAAACAACAAATTTCGATAAAAGAGTATTATTAATATTATGTTGTAATACTGTATTGAAAAGCGTCAGCGACACAACACGTACAACCGTTGACTCACACCGCGCGCCCCCGGTTTGATCCTCGACCACCAGAGTTTTCGGATTTCGGATTCATTATATTTACTCCAATTTGACGTTTTATAAGGTTGGTAACGCTCTGCTGTTACAAGAAAGTATTCAGAGAGATCACTGTCCACCTTAGTAAGCATTGTACTATTGTTACTAAACTAAACAAATAAATTCAGCTAGATGCTCCTGGGCGACACAGGCTTTCCTGCCTAAAATGGGCAGGCCGTATCAGGCCGTATCAGCATTAATGAGGTCATCAGCAGGGCATTTGCCGCTCTTAATATACCAGCCGTTTTAGAGCCAAATGGTATTACCCGCAGCGACGGTAAGCGTACTGATGGATTGACCCTGGTTGCTTGGGCACGGGGAAGGGCGCTGGTCTGGGACGCGACTTACATCGACACTCTCCTCCTTCTCATACGAAATCAAGTTACGAAAGTTGGTGTTGGGGTTGGTGCTTCAACTGCCGAAGACAGCAAGCGTTGCAAATATGTCGGTCTCAATGAGTCTTACATCTTTTTGCCGTTTTGTGTCGAGACATTTGGGCCGTGCGGCCCAGAGACGCGGATAATTTACAAAGTACTATCTTCTCGCCTCAATAGGACTACTGGCAACCCAAGCGCTGGCAGCTATTTCGGTCAACGGATCAGCCTAGCTATCCAACGTGGAAATTCTGCCAGTATTCTTGGTACGCTTCCTCGTAATGATCTTTTTAATTTTATGTAATCATAGTATTGTAAATATATTTATAAGATTTGTTTTGTTTGAATTAATGTATCAATTTATATATTATGTATAGTTTATAATAGAAACAATGAATACGTTCAAAATAAAGATATAAAACATATTTTAATTACTTAATTAGCAAGCCACTATGATTATTCCTTCTTTCGTCTTTTCCTAATTACTTCATTAAAATTTAAAAAAAAAGGTAATGCAAGGTTGAATTATTCTATCGAAGATGAAAGTATTGATATAATAAAATTAAGTTTTATTGTCTTGATTCTTATATTCCGCTTGGACTAAATAAACTGTGCACAAAAGATATAGTCCATTGAAATGTTACATTTGGGGTTGCGTTTTTGAGAAGAGCAATTTTATTTGATGTAATAGAATTTGATTTGCAACAAAATATGTTAAAAATTTTTTTTATCAAATAAATAGTTTAAGAGATATATCGTAAAAACCATTTCAACACGTGGCGACCCCACAAACTTGGTAATAGCTTTACACTGACCCTCCCTACACATCAAAAAAATAAAATTGCGTCCTCTAAAGAACGCAAGGTAAGGCCTAAAAAATGTAATATTTCAATGGACTAATATATAAATGAGATTATTAAATAACTTATCTCTTGTCAATGCGATAATTTATTCTTACATGACTTTATTATTAGTATTGTTAAAGCTAAACCCCTTTCATTAAATCATTATTAATCATCCGGGCTGGGATTTAATTATGCTCGAAATAATTACTAACCCAAGTTTCCATGCAGGTTACTGCGTGCATCCAATCATCTATTTACTACACAGATGGTGAATGGTTTCCGTTCCTGAATAGTTCAATGCAGTATTGCAATAATTATAGGCTTAGCGATACAGATGAAATTTGATCGGCAATCACAGAGGATTACATTGTGTAGAAGCTGAATAAATCGTTGATTGACACCGAAATGCCTACATATTGCACAAACTAATTAATAAATGAAACGCCTGTTTTGGTACAGCTTTTGATTTTGTAGTTTGGGAAACTTTGATTACAATTATTGGATTTGAAGTCATCGAATAATCAATAACTGATTATGCAGATATTAGAACGAAAGAACGAATAAATGTTTTTTGAAATATATATGAGGTATACCTAAATACCAAAGACTTAAAATAAACTTATAGAAGAGACAAACAATAATAAACAAAAACAAAATCAAAATTTGAGATCTTTAAACTATAGGTTACAAAAATGGGCCCAACTCAGCATGTTTGCTTGTTTGAAAACCAACGCTGGTCTTCCGTTGGGCCATTTGGTGACGTCGCGATAAATATATTATTATATAAATCAAAACTTATTTTAACTAGTAAACTAAAAAGTAATGTGAAATAAAGTGTCCCCTTTGCCCCAAGGAGTGTTACTAAATCTACCCTTGATAAATCATGTTCACAAGAGTGTAATAAACTCTGGAGCAACATTCCGGGTTTAAACCATTCCAAACCCCTTATCCAAGCCTTTAATAAGATGGCTGCGGATGAGGCACTAGGGCTAAGTAAGAAAAACTTACGCATTCTAACCAGGACTAACGGGGCACTGCACCTTTAATAAAACACCTTTCAATCTTAGAACTCAGAGATTGCAGAGCGTGTAGATTCTATAATAGTGCAGATAAAACCCCGTTACAGATTCTCTCTGAATGTGGTCCTCTAATGCGTAAACGTAGAATCTCTTTGGGAAGTCCAATAATTCAACCACTTGAGATACCTGACGTATCTCACTGCAAAAGATATAGTAAGATTCATGGAAAGATTCAATCTTAGCAATTATTTATAGTTAACAGTGGCTATCACAATAGATCACATTGGTCACAGTGAAACAGGGCTGCACTGAACTGTACCAAAGCCACTTTTCAAACCTGATATAAATAATGGAGAAAATAGTTGGTGAGTATCTATCTTGTACATTCTATTACATTTTTATTAAAATAATTATATAATAATTAATATACTTTTATAAAGTACTGGTGTCATGTCTCAGTGTTTCTTCTTGTTTCTGTTGATTTAACATAAACTGTTGAATTTTTAATTTAAAACTGTTTTTCTTGCATTGTAGGCTCCTCATTGGCGGTAGAATATTCAAAACTGACTCGTTATAAAAAAAACTACGTTTAAATAAACCGACTTCAAATATGAAATGAATCCAATAACTAAAAATTTAATTTAATACACCTCTGAAGCAAACCTTTACCTTTAATATGAATAAAATACTATTATTTATATGTGCTAGGTTTATTGATAGGTTTTAAGTCAGTGCCAAACCATAAACAAAATAAAACTTACTATTATAAACAGCTTACTTACTGTAATTAATTAGGTTGTCTGGCGATGCGTTTCTGTCCGCTTGGGTTGTTTTGTTCTGGACGAAGCTATCCCGCTCAAAGTCACGTGTGGCGAGTGTTTATTACCTTTGGCTTGGCATCGACTTCAAAGCTAATATGTAGCACATACAAATAATAGTATTTTATTAATATTAAAGGTAAAGGTTTGTATAAGAGGTGTATTAAATTAAATTTTTAGTTATTTGATTCTTTTCAGTTTTAGAAGTCGATTTTTTAAATGTAGTTTATTTTTATTTTTTACGTTTTTTATGTCAATTAATAATAACACATAATCAACCTGAATGAAAACTCCAAAAAAAGCCGTACACAGAAAACAGTTATGTCATCCAGGTAGACGAAAATTTTCATATAACTGTTTATAAAATGAAAACTACTGGGCCGAACTATGTCAAATTTTTATGAGACCAAATGGCATCTATTTCGCATCAAACTAAAGAAGAATTACGTTAATCGGATGACAAATCTCAGAGTAATCGGTGTACATACATAAAAAAAAATACCGATTGAATTGATAACCTCCTCCTTATTCAAGTCGGTTAATACATGAGGCACTTCCACAAAACTCATGTGATCCCAAGCTAGGCATTGCAATATTTAAAATATTATGTTTACTCAATATATTATAATTATTTAAAAACACCCATGACTTGGAAACAAACATCCATATTTTATTATAAAACGCATGTACCCAGAGGCACTCGAACCCAAAACCTTTGTCTTAATACTACTAATACCAGAATCAGACAAAAGGTAACAGAATATTAATGAGCGTGGAGATAATAATAAAAGATTGAAGCGTTTATTTTTCAATAACTTTTTTGAAAAATAATGTGATACTACGTTTCTATATAGATGTGGCATCTAATACTAAAACTTTAATTTTTTTCTTATTAAGTTTTCTAGGTATATATTTTTATCTGTCAAAAAGCTAGATTTTATGATATTCTTTATCCTAAATCTATGTTAAAGTAACATAATATATTCTGTTAAAAAACGGCCGAACTCGTCTTATGACGTCTATAATTATAAATATTTTAGCGTGTGAATGTCTTAACCCAAAGTGTGACATTACTAAAAAGGTATTTTAAATAAGCATCTCTTTGATATTCTATATATCTATTCTAGATATCTTATAGATAAATGTTTTTATTCCATAAATGAAATGTTGACACATTAGGTTAAATTAAATTGACTTTAAAATATATATTAATTCTAGTCTTTAAATAAAGACATTTAAAAATAATAATTATAATTTAAATTAACCTAAGTGCTTAAAATATAGAGTTTGTTAATCAATTATAATAATAACTAGAATTTTGTTAATAATAATTTTGCATGCCAGAAATGGCCGATAACATTGATACATTAAAACTATTTACACCCATTGTTACATGTTTTCTAGCAAAATAAAGAATTTATTATTATTATTATTTATTATTTGGGAAGTCCAATTCTTCAACCACTTGAGATACGTCAGCTCACTGCAAAAGATATAATAAGTTCCATGAAAAGAATCAATCTTAGCAGTGAGCTAAAGTTAACAGCGGCTAACACAATATATAACATTGGTCGCAGTGAAACAGGGCTGCACTGAACTGGACCAAAGCCACTTTAGAAACCATAACAATAAATAAGTATTGTTTTATACAATAATCCAAATCCTAAAACGTTTTTCTTTACAAAATATATTAATAAATTTTCTTTCTTAAAGTGCTAGAGGTCAAAATTTATAACAGTTTGAATTAAACAGTAAACTTCAATCCAATTTTTAAGTTGAAACACTATTCTTCCCAAGCAGCGATATTTCGAACATGAAACAGTTAAAGCTCTTAAAGAACGAGACCAAACTATAGTACAAATAGTTTATGCTTCGAACCTTAGCAAGGTCACTTACCCTTTTTGCATTTTGGTGTTCGCAACCCGCATACCAATTTCAAGGGATGGAGTTTTCTGAAACTTGGTAAAGAAATATCGAAAACGTAAAACATACGCGTACAACATAGTTTAATATATAAGTAATGTGAAGTTGGATCTTGCTAGGGTAAATCACGATTTTATCTCTATCTACTCAGAGAGATTATTTTGTTTAGTTTATGCGAGGTCGCTCGCAGAGGTTTTTCGAAATGAAAAAACGAACAGGAATTCGGTAAGCAAGCGGTCGTACAGTCAGCGACAAAATTGTATTTGAAAAATGGCAACACCCATCGTAACTATATACATCAGTGTCCATGTACATAACAAATGTAGCTTACTATTAGTTTTATGTATGTATGTTATACCATTCGGTATACCAAACGTCTCCTCGTTTTTTAACGGGTATTTTTTATATGACAGTAAGGGACGAGACAAGCAGGACGTTCAATTGTAATACGCTCTGCCCATAACAATGCAGTGCCGCTCAGGATTCTTGAGAAACCCATAAATTCTGAGCGGCACTACAATTGCGCTCGACACCTTGAGACATAAGATGTTAAGTCCCATTTGCCCAGTAATTTCACTAGCTACGGCACCCTTCAGACCGAAACACAGTAATGTTTACACATTACGGCTTCACGATACAAATAGGCGCCGGTGTGGTACCCATTATCTATCCGGCATCCTGTGCAAAGGAGCCTCCCACTCGTAAATAATAAATGGGCGTGTGGGCTCTTTAGAACATTTCAAAATATTATGTAGTGCTTGTTTTTGGAAACTTTAACGCTTAACGGGTTCAGAAGAATCGAGCGAATGCTGCTGATGAACGAATTTTATAATATATATTAATATTTTTTTTTAACATGCGGAAGAGTCAGAAGCACGGAATCCTTTATGCCCAATTAAGAATTGTTCGTTTTATTTCTTCAAAAAGTCTTATGAAAATACGGGACGAGACGAGTAGGACGTTCAGCTGATGGTAATTGATACACACTGCCCATCACAATGCAGTTCCGTTCAGAATTCTTGCAAAGCCAAAATTCTGAGTGGCACTTCAATTGCGCTCTTGAGACATAAGATGTTCAGTCTCATTTGCCCAGTAATTTCACTAGCTACAGCGCCCTTCAGACCGAAACACAGTAATTTTTACACATTCCTCACGACAGAAATAGGTGCCGTTGTGGTACCCATAATCTAGCCGGCATCCTGAGCAAAGGAGCCTCCCACTGGTTCTTAAACGATATTTTTACCCTCCGATTTATACCGTGTTCCGCAAAGATAGACTAGGATTTAATAATGCACTTATATAGTCTGTCTTAACTTAAGTTGCTCAGTATAGGAAGCCGAGCTCGTAATTTCATTAATGTCGGGAATACATCAAGGCAAGCACCTCTGCACTACACTTACGTAACCTGCAAAACGGCTAAGTAATAGATTTATTATATGTTTAAAGTATTTTTTTAATGAAACGTTAATTTAAGTTACCACAGATCTCAGAAGACAATTGCATGTAATTTGCGTTAACGGCTATGATGGATTGTTTGTTTATTTATAACTAGCTGACCCGGCAGACTTCGTACTGCCTCAATCGATAAATAAAAGACCTCAACTTTTGTATGTACGTCAAATAGTATTGTTTGTGTTCAGAAATTTAATTTGTGACAAAACTTAAGATATATCAATCTACATAAACATAATCTGATAGATAGTTAACAACCAAAGAGTCAAAACCAAGTAGTTAATCTACTAACTATAGTTAGCTACAATAAAGTTTATTTTTTACTTGAAAAATTGAAATATATAAAAAGTCTAATTAGTTATTCGTTTTAAACTATTCTTTCAATTTGATTTCTAAACGAGCGACGGGGACACATCAAAAGAAAAACAAAATTGTTGATTTTTTTTTAATTCCGAGCATTTGCATATTTATTCACCTTTTAAACCTTCCCTGGATTTCCACAAATAATTCAAGACCAAAATTAGCCAAATCGGTCCAGCCGTTCTCGAGTTTTAGCGAGACTAACGAACAGCAATTCATTTTTATATATATAGATTATTCGTTTGGTAATATATTGACAGCATATATTAGTGCTAGCACCAATCAGCAAGTAATGCTGCCATGTTAATTACTTGGAAGCTAAATTTAAGAAAATACTCGAATACGGTCAAACCTTTAATCACAAACTTTAATTAATCAATTTAGTATTAGGTTTAGTGAAAGAACTATTTATATATACTTATAAGAATTGAAGTTGTCAATGAGATTAGCGTGATAAGATATGATAACTAATTTTAGAGTTATGAATAAAACGGTATCCACTCTATTCATGTAGGTCAAGGAAGTGATACTTATGAATATCAAGTTTTCTTCCCTTTTTACATTTACCGCCACTTTGCAAAGGTTGAGAAAGTGGCAAGACTCTCATTGCCACTCTTTTAAATGAATATTTACAAAGTTCACCGTTTTACAAATTATTTCATCTACAATTTATACATGTTAAGTGACGCAACAAAAGTCTCAAATTTTATGAATCCCTAAAAATAGTATTAACAGACCAAGGATAATTTAAATTATTTACTTCACAACCATGAAATGTCTTAATTAAAAGTTGAAGCTAATTTTAGAAGCTAAAATTCAAATAAGCACTAATTTTCCAGTTAAGTACAAGTGCTTCAAATGTCAGGTGAAAGGACAAAGGAAACAACAATTTAAGCTTTAGCTAAAGAAGTCTCTTAATGAATCCTTCAGTAAAATATAATGAATTTTCTTTTCTCAAACGGAAACCTTAAAAAAAGGAGCAAGTTCACAATTTGAATATGTCAATATAATTTTGTATGTTTGTGACCTCATATCTCCACTATTTATGTATCGATTTGAATTTTTTTTTGTTTGAAAGGCTGTACACGAAAATTGGACCCATGGTATGGTTAATCTGATGATAGATTTGACTTATTTAAGGAACTCAAAAAACTTTACAAATACAAATTCTGTTTATTTTAAAAAAGCTTTCATTTAGTTCACCTTACCCTATGTTTGCCATCAAATATTGCAAATTAAATTTGATCCGCTTCCCTGTTACAGATTGAGCTAAAATTTTGCATACATGTGTAAATTGCGTAACAATGCAATATTATGATGACTTGGTGCTGATCTGATGATGGAGCTGGGCGGTAGCCATAGGAACTTTGAAATAAAACTATTTTCAAATGTTACCAGGGTCTGACGATGGAGCTGGAAGGTGGTCATGGGAATTCAGTAATTAAACGACGTAACTCCATCGAGTATGGGCTTGATTGATTCGTCTTGACGAGTACTCTGTTGCTAGATGTTGGATCGCTTCTGGCTGTGATTTAAATAACTCTGGATTTATATAAGATATTTTTTCCTATGCTGTACCTGAAAGCGAGCGTCCTTGATTAGGCGTCTCTGTGTATGATTAGTTCGATGTACGAGTTTATCCCCTATAGTCAAGTCAGCAAGTGTTTTTTTATTCAACTTTTTTCAGCAGTCGCAGAAAAATACAAGACACAGACACAAGTTAGATTATCACCCTCACCATCTGGATGTGTGGCGGTCCTCCACAGTGCGATATTCAAGGAGATTTCTTCCACGTACTACAAAGCTGTGGAATGAACTTCCTTGTGCGGTGTTTCCGGGACGATACGACATGGGTACCTTCAAAAAAAAGCGCTTACACCTTCCTTAATGGCCGGCAACGCTCTTTTTTTTTATGGAATAGGAGGACAAACGAGCGTACGGGTCACCTGTTGTTAAGTGATCACCGCCGCCCACAATCTCTTGCAACACCGGAGGAATCATAGGAGCGTTGCCGGCCTTTAAGGAAGGTGTACGCGCTTTTTTTGAAGGTACCCATGTCGTATCGTCCCTGAAACACCGCACAAGGAAGCTCATTCCACAGCTTTGTAGTACGTGGAAGAAAGCTCCTTGAAAACCGCACTGTGGAGGCCACACATCCAGATGGTGAGGATGATATCCTAACTTGTGGCGTGTCTCGCGAAGGTGGAATTCGGCGGCAGGAATCAGGTTAAACAGCTCTTCGGAACACTCCCCGTGATAAATGCGGTAGAAGACACACAATGAAGCGACGTCTCTACGCAACGCCAAGTGATCCAGCTGTTCACAGAGCACTGGGTCCCCGACAATTCGAGCTGCTCTGCGTTGCACGCGCTCAAATGGATCGAGCTGATACTGGGGTGCGCCAGACCAGAGATGACAGCAATACTCCATGTGTGGCCGGACCTCCGCTTTGTAGAGCGCTAGAATGTGGGCCGGCTTGAAGTATTGCCGTGCTCTATTAATGACGCCCAGTTCTTTGAAGCCAATTTGGCTTTGCCTTCCAGTTGACCATGAAATTGGCAATCGCTCGAGATTTCGAGACCCAGTATTCCGATACTAGGCGCGGCTTTAAGAGAAGTGTTCTCGAAGAGCGGTGATACGACAAATGGGGTTTTTTTAGTGGTGAATGCGCAAACTTGAGTCTTCTGGGGGTTAAATTGGACAAGGTTCAATTTACCCCATTCCGCGACCTTCTCAAGAGAGGACTCGATAGAAGACACAAGTTTCTCCCGGCACTGGTCGACGATTTCCCGAGAGAGACCTGCATGGCCAGTGTATACGGCATCACCAGTGCTATCGTCTGCATAGCAATGAATGTTGGAGGTGTCCAACATATCATTGATATGCAGAAGAAACAGCGTGGGAGACAGCACACAGTCTTGGGGCACTCCAGCATTCACGGGCTTCGGGTTCGAGCTATATCCGTCGGCAACGACCTGTATGCTGCGCCCAGTGAGGAAGCTGGAGGTCCACTTGCACAAGCTCTCGGGAAGCCCAAATGATGGAAGTTTGGAGAGGAGCGCCTTGTGCCATACACGATCAAAGGCCTTCACTATATCCAGGCTAACTGCCAGGCCTTCCCCCTTGCTTTCAATAGCCGCTGCCCATCTATGTGTTAGGTATACCAGAAGATCACCGGCCGACCGACCATGGCGAAACCCGTATTGTCGGTCGTTGATCAACTGGTGACCCTCTAGATATACCAAGAGCTGACGGCTAATTATGCTCTCCATGATTTTGGAGAGCAGGGAGGTAATAGCAATAGGCCTGTAGTTTGCCGGATCCGAACTGTCTCCTCTTTTTTGGATCGGATGGACAAGGGCTGACTTCCATGAGTCAGGGACTACGCCTTTAGAATAAGAGTGCCGGAATAAACGCGTTAGCACCGGCGTCAACTCAGGGGCACACGTTCTAAGCACGATTCGAGAAATGACATCCGGCCCGCTCGACTTTCTGACGTCCAACGAAAACAGAGCTCGCCTAACAGTTTTCTGTCTGAATTGTACTTCAGGCATAGAGCTCTGACACCACGGGATGGTCGGCGGTGTTTTTCCGTTGTCGTCAAGAGTCGAGTTGGAGGCGAAAAGAGTGCACAAGAGATCGGCTTTCTCTTTTGCCGTATGGGCCAGGGTGTCATTCCTCATGTGCAACGGCGGCATGGACGGCTGGCTGAAGTTACCGAGAGCAGCTTTCGACAATGACCAGAACTTGCGTGTTCCGGTCGGGTAACTGGAAAGCTGCTCGCCGATTTTGACGACGTGTTTTGAATTTGCACGGGCGATTTGCCGCTTAACAAATCTGGAGGCACGGTTGTATTTCCTCTTAAGAACTGTGCAGTTCGGATCCTTTGTGCCCAGCGCCGCAACCCAAGTTCGACACCTGTTTTTTGCAGTCAGATGCTGCTTTAACAGACGCATCGAACCAGGGCTGTGATCTGCCACCGATGGGTACTACAGAGTTTGGTATAAAAATATCCATACCCTGTAGTATCACATCGGCTACTGCAACGGCTCAGGCACTAGGATCATCCGAAGGGAAACAAACCCCGCCCCAAGGGTAGGATGCAAAAAAGGAACGCATCCTATCCCAATCTGCTGACTTGTAGTGCCAAACGCGGCGGGTCGCTGGTGGTCTGCGACGTTGGCGTCGGATAGGCACTACACTCCTGACCAGGCAATGGTCGGACGTTCCGAGAGGGGCGTCGACAAAGACCTGGTAACCATCGGGATGTGTAGAACTGTGATTGCTCTGGTGTTGCAAGATATTGTGGGCGGCGGTGATTACTTAACAACAGGTGACCCGTACGCTCGTTTGTCCTCCTATTCCATAAAAAAAAATCAACGAAATACTTTACTTTCTTACGAAAAAATAACAAAAACATGGGGTTTGGTTTTAGAGAAAATCTTTCTAACTAATAAAACTTTTAGAATACTAAAATATGATTAAAAAAGAGTAAGAAATTTCATCCCCTTAGGAGAAATTTCAATAAGAATTTCTACGCTAATTTCTTGCCAGGTTCTCTTAACTATCTCTATACGATATTTCATCTAGAAATCGATTCTGTAGTTTAAGCGTGAAAATGTAACAAACAGACATTTTTTTTCCTCTAGGGTACATAATAATATAGTTATTATGTAGTTAGTTATTATGTTGCGCCACTTAAATTACAATCTAGCCTTAACTTAAGCTAATTAGTAATTGTACCTTAACTTATGCTAGATAGTTTTAACTTAGAATGTATACCATACCGTTACCATATTTCTTAATGTCTCTATTAAGGGGAAGTCACTTTCGAATGTACCAAAGAGTGTTCACAATTTCCCTTTATACTTTATTCTAGATTATATTTTTTGTTTTTATTGGTGATGATGATGTTCACGAAGCATCACAATAATGAATTCAAGCTCTAATGATTGATGCACCAATATAAGATCATTTATATTTATATAGGTATAATCTTTATTACTTTTTAAACATAATTTATATTATTAAAACACGAATCATATCTTGGATGCAGCATCTTACAAACAAGTTTGTTTTGTATAATATATTACAGCCTATTTTGAAGAAATATTTACAGTAGTGATTTAAAAGCGCTTAATATTTTAAGCCTTGTTGAATAAAGTTTGTTTGAGTTTGACTTTGGAAGCGTTGTATGATTTGAATATTTGTATGTGTGGGGCAGCCCCACATTTAGATCCCAGACATGCAAAAGACATTCAGATGTCCTTTTGTAATTATAATATTAGTATGGATAGGAACCAACGCCGAACTAAAATCCGCAACAAAACCATCAGGAAAAAAACAAACCTGACAGATGTCCTTGAACATGCATTAAAAATCAAATGGCAATAGGGTCCCAGACCAAAGATGGACTCTAAAAGCGACAACATGGAGTGGTCCCTCAGGTAACAGATACCGAGGCAGACCCAAAATGAGGTGGAGTGATGACCTTCTTACAGTGGCAGGTAAAAACTGGCTAGAGAAAGCAAAAAATAGAGAGCTGTGGAAGAAAATGGAGGAGGCATATACTCGGATGGGATCAAGATTATAGTTTAAGGTATATTTTTAAGTTACTAACACATTAAAATATGTAATCTATAAGTCTTGAATAAATATGCTTATTATTATTATTATTATTAGAACCAACGCCTTAAGCTATTGAAATCTCATGTTATTCTTCCATTCACTCCGCAAACATGGCGTCGGTTGATTCATCAATATGTCCATTAACGTCGGGAGAGACCGTGTTGAGAAACCCCAGGGGAGTCGTTCATTCATTTGCGTTTTTAACAACATAAACAAGATTCAAGCGGTGCTTGGTATTGTTAAGAATAAATAAGTGAGAATGAATTAAGTCTTTACTTAAATGAACTGCAAATTGAACTGATTGTTTGATTAGTCAAGTATATTAACAAAAGGCATTTATTTTCTCAAAATTGATTGCTTAAGAATTCATTCTTATTGATGTCATTTCTAAACACTACCACCGCTTCGGAAACAAACGGCGCTCTGAGAGAGATGAAGCGGTGCAAGAAACTCTCCCAGCATTACCAGACTTACGTAATAAGTATACAAATATAATATATCATAATAATATAGTTATTCGCAGCTAGCATTGTTATACTTTAATTTTAGAACCATTTTATGTTGGTTTGTATATGATTAGATTATTAGTAGGTTATGTATAAAATTAATGAGCGCATCTCGCCGATAAACATAACGTTTGGCGAGTAAATAAATGTAATTTAAATGTAAGTTGATATATGTTAATAAGTAAAAAAAAAAAAAATTTTTGCGCTCTTTTTAATCAAATATACAATATTGTACTGTCATTGTTATTGCTATAGAATAATCACAATCTAGTCCCAGGTTGTCACTTAGATATTCAACTGTGTCAAGTAGTAGGATTTACGACAGAGCCATTTTAAATAAAATATTTAATTTTATTTATAGATAATGCCTGAGCAGTGGCTTGTATTTTATTATAAAAGTGTATACATTTAAATGATTGAACATTTTTATAATAAAAAAAATCTGCATAGCAGTGTCCGTCAATGTAATTAATTGATTAATCATTAAATTTCAATAGAAAATAATAAATCCATTGCAAGCAATAAATGTCCCAACTTCGATAAGAAGTGGCCTACTACGACTTCGTGCAAAATAAATAAAAAAAAAAACGATGCTCAAGTCCATACCATCGCTGAAGCCTGAAGGGTTTTTATCTCTACTACATTCTAGAAGTTATAGCAGTATGTACTTTTTGAATACTATTGAGGTATTTTTTTTAAATTTGCGGTTGTTTGCTATAGTAGTTTATATTCAAAATGTCAAAAATATCAAAATTTCAGCTTTATCCTCTTGCGGAATAGAATCCATAGTCCGAGGACAGACAATCGGACGAACTTACGAACAGTAAAGTCTATATAACAGCACAAGTAATAAAGGTTCCCGGTAGAATAGAAATATTTTTTTGCGTGCGGTTTTTGTATGCAAAAAAAAAAAAAACATAACTTCATGTCTATAAAAAAAGATTCTTATTAATGTCAAAGTACAATACAATTTTACCATTTACAATAATTAAATTTGATTATGTCCAAACTATCATAAGATGATTATCCGAAATCCTATTTGATTTTCTGAATTAAAATTAGCCTACCCTGTTACAAAAACAGTTTCGTTCGTTTCAAACAACAGTTGAAACAAAATAAAAAAAAATATGTATTGCTTAAATATGTCATACTAACTTAAGATATTCAATAAAGGATCCCAAAACGCCTTACATTTATATTCAAATTAATTATATAGTTATTATTTACCTTAAAAAGCTTACAGTACTACTTTACCAGTGGGAGGCTCCTTTGCACAGGATGCCGGCTAGATTATGGGTACGGTTTGGCGCCTATTTCTGCCACGAAGCAGGAATCTGTAAGCATTACTGTGTTTTGGGTCTGAAGGGCGCCGTAGCTAGTGAAATTAATGGGCAAATGAGACTAAACATCTTATGTCTCAAGGTCACGAGCGCAGTTGTAATGCCGCTGAGAATTTTGGGGCTTTCAAGAATCCTGAGCAGCACTGCATTGTTATGGGCAAGACGTATCAATTACCATCAATAATCAGCTGAACGTTCTGCTCGTCTCGTCTCTTGTTGTCATAAAAAAAGTAAAGTAATAAACACATATTATATATATTGCCAGTTATTAATAGCGAAGTTAACATTCGGTGCTGGTCTTCAAATGGTATTAAATATAGAATACAAAGACTGGCAGAACTTTGTAAGATGATTCAAATTCAAATTCAAAATCACTTATTGAACGTCAAAAATCTTAGAGAGAAAGTAGGCATAACAAGTTTATGTTTGTTCCTCGTGTTAACATTATGAACGTCACAGTTTCTAGAAAATTCCTCAATGTGCTTATGAACATACAGAACATTATCAAAAATATATTGAGAAGCAACAGTCAAAATGTTTATTTTTTAATTTTTTCTCTTAATGATTCTTTGGGATCTAGGTTATAATTCGCGCGAATATATTATTAAACTGAATTTCACCGGTCCGACACATTTGCAGTATATGTGGGAAAAACAGAAAAAAATCTCAACAAAAATTTATTTATAAACAAGTTTTGAGTAAAAAATAACAAAACAGATACTTAGGTTTTAATACTTATTAACCAGTTCCCGGCAGCTAATTTTAAAGTTTAATTAAATTTGAACAAGGGAATGGCGGATCCCGATTTTATGCACTCGACTCGTCTAGCGGGAATATTTGGTATGTTGTATACGATCAGCGAAAACTTTATTGAGGTATTAGCTCGTAATGGGATGCACTATCTGGGTTGTGACGATTTACAAACCTTGTCCAGGATAAGCATATTGAAGAAGGAGGAACTTCCATGGTTGAATTATCAGTTAATAGAGCACGGCAATACTTCAAGCCGGCCCTTCTAGCGCTGTACAAAGCGCAGGTCCGGCTACACATGGAGTATTGCTGTCATCTCTGGTCTAGCGCTCCCCAGTATTAGCTCGATCCATTTGACCGCGTGCAACGCAGAGCAGCTCGAATTGTCGGGGACCTAGTGCTCTGTGAACGGCTGGATCACTTGGCGTTGCGTAGAGACGTCGCTTCATTGTGTGTCTTCTACCGCATTTATCACGGGGAGTGTTCCGAAGAGCTGTTTAACCTGATTCCTGCCGCCGAATTCCACCTTCGCACGACACGCCACAAGTTAGGATATTATCCCCACCATCTGGATGTGTGGTGGTCCTCCAAAATGCAGTTTTCAAGGAGCTTTCTTCCATGTACTACAAAGCTGTGGAATGAACTTCCTTGTGCAGTGTTTCCGTGACGATACGACATGGGCACCTTCAAAAAAAGCGCGTACACCTTCCTTAAAGGCCGGCAACGCTCCTGTGCTTCCTCTGGTGTTGCAAGAGATTGTGGGCGGCGGTGATCACTTAACAACAGGTAACCCGTACGCTCGTTTGTCCTCCTATTCCATAAAAACAAACTCACGGAAATGTCTGCTTGGCATGAGAATATCAAAAGCATTTAATACCTCTTCAAAATCTCATAATTCAAAGAATCCTGTAATTTTTCCAGACTTTCAAGGGACTAACATAACCAGGTGGCCCGCAAGCCTACAAACAATAGTTTGTAGAAAAAATACTACAGCAATAACATCTTTTTGACCGACTTCTAAAACAGGAGAACTCCGCTGCTTAGGAAACAATTTGAACAAAAATTCAAATGAATGGGTAGATATGCTCCTCAATAGTCACTCGTGTAAAATCTCATGGTGGAATCTATGAGGAATTGAGGGAACTCCTAAAATCTTATAGGCATAAATATAATATAGCGTTTTAACCTTAACATTTGTACCTTTGGAACTTTTTAAATGTAATTTCACGTGTGGTGCCAAGATTTTTAAGCAACAGCCAAATTCATTAAGAATGAGAATAGTGCCAACAAAGACAATAAGGCCGTCGTCTTTTATGCCATTCGTAGAAAAAAGCACACGCTCACGTCAAAGACGCTATTCTCCAATTAATTGATTGATGTTGAGTTATAATGCTATATATAAATTATCACATAAGAAATGTATTGGTGTCATAACAACTACTGTTAATAAAGAAAAGGATAAAGAAAAAGATAAAAAAGTTGAAATTGATATATTTTCAGACAATATTTCGTCATTTAAACGGAATTTATTTCATTTATATTCATATTTTTTTTTTTGTAAATTATAGGCAAAAAGTATATTTTATTAAAATAATTTATAAATACTGATAAGTTTAAGTCTGTTTTATATAATTGTGAAATGATGCATGTTTTAATTATTATATAATATAATTGATTTCTTATTCATTTACGTTTAATTCAATTTGTAAATATTCGGATAATGTTTGCATTCATTTTAATTAAATATGTTTGTGTCTATGGTTTTGAAATGTGCGTAAAAACCTATAACCAGCCAACACTTAGAATTTATTATTTTTTGTAATAATATTATCATACTTTTGTTAGCGTTTGTCTTGTTGGTGTTAAATAAAAATAAAAAGTGATCTGCTGGTGAAGCCCGAAGATAGGCCTCGGAGCTCCATATTATAATAACGTATCCTTGCCGTGTTTGGTCCCTTACTACATATCAATTCGTTTTATTGAATTATAATATAATCCCTTGTGACAATTACTACTTTTTCGCGTTACATGTTGTATACTCTTGTTTTCAAACGTTTGTGTGGGCATGATTTTACGGTGACAATTGTTATCACCTGACATATTATGTGTAAAAATGCTTGTTTATAGTCGGTATTTTCAGTAAAATAGTTTTTTTAATTGTCAAATATTAAATTTAAATGTTATTCGCAAAAAATTGTGTCAAACTCTAACAGTAATCGTTAACATGATGCCATCTACCGTGGTGAAAGGCATAAAAGGCATTTATTTTCTCAAAATTGATTCCTTTAGAATTCTTTTTGATGTCATTTCTAACTACTAGATACTACTAACGCTTCGGAAACAAAATTTGTTTAATTTAATTAATTAATGGCGCTCTGAGAGAGAAGAAGCGGCGCAAGCAACTCTCCCAGCATTCTTTTTTTGCGCTCTTTTCAAAAAAAATATACAATATTGTACAGTCATTTCTATCGCTATAAAATAATCACAATCTAGCCCCAGGCTGTCCGATCATTTAGATATTTAGCAGTGGAGTAATAGGATTTACGACAGAGCTATTTTTTTATAAAACATTTAAATTTATTTATAGATAATGCCTGAACAGTGGCTGGGACTTTATTATAGAAGTGTATACATTTACCCTTAAAGCTATTATGTATCTTATGAAGCCTACTAGAATTAGTAACAAGCAATCCCTTATTTCAATGTATTAATTATATTAATGGTTCACAAACGTAGAAGGTATAAATATAGCGGCAATAGAACTGAACTGGAGGCTACAGCCGTCGCATTCATATGTCAATTAGCTGCTCGTAAATCCGCAGAGCCTGACAGCGAGTGTCAAGTGTTAACCGAACTAATTAACTCTGAAACAGTGTTGAGCCTTTATTAATTTGAATACCAAAATATAATAATGTGGCTGCCTTGAAAAATGTATAAAAGTTTCATTTGTCATATTTTTTTTATGGAAAAAAAAAGTGACCTGGTGTTAAGTGATCACCGCTGCCCACATTCTCTTGCATCACCAGAGGAAACACAGGAGCGTTGCCGGCCTTTAAGGAAGGTGTACGCGCTTTTTTTGAAGGTACCCATGTCGTATAGTCCCGGAAACACCGCACAAGCAAACAATTCCATAGCTTTGTAGAATTGTGTACGTGGAAGAAAGCTCCTTGAAAACCGCACTGTGGAGGACCGACACACATCCAGATGGTGGGTGACTGTGACCCGTGAATGTTCACCAAATTCAATGCATTATATTTATATTATTAATTAATAAATTAACAAGACAATTTAATTTTTTTATTTTGTTTTATTTAGAAAACCAACAGCATATTATAGATTAAATAAATAACTAATAATATTTTACAATAATAATGCCTATAACAGGTTTCCCTTGTATTGTATCATATTATATTACGCTTTCCGAAAAATTCAACATGGTGCGATACCTACTATACAGAAATGAGATTTATTTTGAAATTATATAGGTCGTTTCGTTACATAAAAAGTTGTTGAAGTTGTATGTATTTTTTAATGCTGACTCATAATCAAACAAATTTAAAAAAAAATGTCAAAAAAATTAAAAAAAAAATTGTTTACATTAACAATTAGGGGGATGAAAAATAGATGTTGTCCGATTCACAGACCTACCCAATATACACTCAAAATTTCATGAGAATCGGTCAAGCCGTTTCGGAGGAGTTCAAAGTTTAACACCATGACACGAGAATGTTATATATTAGATATATATATAAACAATTTAATATATGTTAGTGCATCAGTTACTTCGATTTATCTTTGATTTTAGATTTATTACAATTACAATGTTTCACCGATTTTCATTAGTTTTATATTGTGTAAGTGGTGCCCTTGACTGCAGAGTAAACTAATGACATGCCCACCAGCCACTCTAAATAATTAGTACTTGAACTGATCCAAATAACTATACATTTCTTATACAACATTACATAATTAATTATTGCAGTGTATTTCCTTTGCACGCGACCGGTAGATTTCAAATTTAATGATTCTTTGGCGTGCCTAAAAATCTTTTGAGATTGTATCGATAAGCCCGAGTTTAACATTTAATGTGAATTACAATAAAATAAAATGATAATATATTATTCTCATAAATATATTTTATGGGCAAAAATAACATTTGATTTATACCAATTTATTTATTTATTTATGAACTACCAACAGAATTACATGTGATACACTAACATTAAACAAGTCTTATATGCTAAGGATACATTTAATTACATTTATATGCAGTTGCAGCATGTACATAAATGCAAGTCGTACAAAATGTTAAAATTTATATAATAAGTAATGGCTAAATAAATTTATGTTAATGTTAAATTTATATAATGAAATCTTATACATCCTGTATAAGAAAAAAAAATACAAGAAAAAAAAACACAAATATCCACAATTTTAATTTCTATGTGTATAGAATCAGTGAGAACCCTGTGGTACCCCAGCTGTGAGCAGGCGAGGGGAGGAGAGGACACAGGAAACGAAAGGTACCATTGTGGAGACAAGAAGCCACTATGCGGACTAATCGGGATGGAAGGCCTAGAGAGTGAACTGAGCGCTTTAGCTTATACAGGGCATGACCGAAACAGTGATGAGGCTACCAACTGTTAGTTGGCACTACTGTAGTGCCAACTACTGTACACGAATCAACTTATCAAAGATCTGAATATAATATGCTATTTTCGTTATTTCTAAAATTACAGTTATAATTATATAAAACAGTACTAACACAGTAGGTAGTCAAATAAATGTTATAATTAATTTGGGTGTCTAATCTAATCTAATTAATCATATATCGTGAACTTATAGTGTCAAAAATGTCAAAATATGTCTTATGGCAGTTCATGACGTTGGTAGCGCTTATTAACACATCAAGTAATCAATATTGCTGACACCAAGCGCCTTAAGTCTGAAACGTAACAAGTTACCAAACTAACATTCACAATAATATTACTAATAATCAAAAAATCATAAGCTGAATACTTTTAATAATTTTGAATGAAATATTAATAATGAAACCAGCAAGCATTTATTTATAAAATAAATATTGGAAACGATATTTTCATGGAAGCCGAACGGAAATATAGAGAGTTGAGAAAGGAGGTAGATTTATTTTAACATCATGTCTGTTATATCCGCGATACAAACGTTTGCTGCAATTTATCGACAAAACATTATATGCATTTTATTTACAGATCGTTACTTAAATTAGCAGATTATTATTTATCCCAATGTTTAAAGTTTTCTAGTGTTAGTTCCGCCAATATTGTACAGACTGACTTTGTGGCAAAGTTTGAGTCTCGTACCAGAGTTTGGCGAGTCAACATGTCCTGAGCATGCCTCGTGTAGAGGCGAAACACGTGTCGAATTGCTTAAAGACAAATATTGGCAGAACTAACACTTAACAAAACTTAAAACATTTGGATGATTATGGTATTCCGCAAAGTAACGCCTACTTAAATAAATTTTAATAAATGATCTTAATTATTTATTTGTGATTTCGAAAAAAAGGAGGATGTTATCAGTTCGTGTGTTTGACTCATTTATCCGAAAGAGATTATTAAAACTTTGTTTAAGATATCCAGATCTTACGATACTTTACTTTAATACTTTTATTTCATTTTCTTTTACACTCACTGCAAATAACTTAAATTACTAAAT
The DNA here is from genome assembly GCF_905404315.1 of Leptidea sinapis. NCBI lineage: Eukaryota > Metazoa > Arthropoda > Insecta > Lepidoptera > Pieridae > Leptidea > Leptidea sinapis. The sequence continues at coordinate 6,644,978 of NC_066309.1, read as the reverse complement.
GTACAATATTTATTACATAATACCAATTATTTTCATCTTTTTATCGCTAATTGTAACAATACATTGAACATTGAAAATTTGGTTTTGCAGTGATATTAAAAGACCTCTGACCCCGAAACTAGTTAAAACTGTATCTTCGGGGTCAGTGATTCCTCGACAAATGACAATGACAAACGAAACAAATTTAAAAAACAAAAATTAAATGTGAATGTATGTGTGTGTGTGTGTGTGTGTGTGTGTGTGTGTGTGTGTGTGTGTGTGTGTAATTCTTAGTGAGTAGGTTACAGTAGACTTTCCGTTTCTGAATATGATAATTGTTTAAGATAAGTGGTTGTGGAACTAAATAACTAAAAAAATAACGATGGAATGTGTAAATAAATTACTATTTTTTTATATTGTTTTGTCCCGCTAAATTATACTAGTTTTGCGCTATGCTTGTACTATATAATATGTATATATTTGTTATCAAGTTCGCACATATATTATATAATACATATATATGTGTGGACTTGATTAAATTAATTCAATTGCATAAATTAAAAGGTATCATGCATACATTAAAAGGTATCTAATTTTGAAGTTTCTGTTAAAGAAATATAAAATAATAACATAATACGAAGAAATACACGAAAGCGCTCGGGTTTTATTTTAGAATAGAATTAATATCCAAACAAATGAGACAAAAACGATCATCACAACGATTAAGATAAATCAAATCAAAATCACTTTATTCATGTAGGTCACGGAAATGATACTTATGAATGTCGAAAAAATATTTATTCTTATTGAATCTGCCGCTACTTCGTAAAGGGTTGAGCTAATGAGAAGAAGATGACCCACATAGCTGAATGGTTATCGACCCTGACTACTAAGCTAGAGGTCCCGGGTTCGAATCCCGGTAGGTTCAATCATTTATATGATGAATATGAATGTTTGTTTCCGAGTCATGGATATTTATACGTATTTTTGTATGTTTAAGTAAGTATATTGTATTAAATATTAGGTTGTCTTGTACCCATAGTACAGGCTATGCCTAATTTGGGGCAAGATATTTTGTGTAAAAGTTGTCAATAAAAAAAAAGTAGCAAGAAACTCATTGCCACTCTTTTAAATCAAGATTTACATTTTCATTGTTATACAAATCATTTCAATTACTATATAATATGTAAAGTGATGGAACAAATCAAGAATCAATGTAAGATTAGAAGAATTTATTTATTTAAGAAAGATATTAATTCATACTCAATGCCTATATTTTAGCTATTTACATAAGCACCAAATCTCCACTTACCACAGAGAATGAAGCTCTACAAAAATATCTAGATAATATAAGCCATGATGTTGATAGTTTTAATATGAACTCTCATTGGCCTGCACCGAAGCTCGTTAGCGTTCGAGTTAAGAGTGCTTGTGGGAGGGCCACCGATCGAGTACCTATTAAGTACTAACAGTACTATTTACAATAATTATTGAATATGATTTATAGCTATTATATTAATTAGCAGTAAAACAAATGAAGGTGCCACTAAAAGAATATTTTTATTCTCTTCAAAACGTCTCGGACAATTTAGTTGCTTCTTGAACGTTTTCTACCAACTCTCACCTTTAAAAGCTGTTTTATTTCATTGCTGCTGTCAGATTCGTACACTACATTATGAACTAGAAACTTAGAATCAATATTCACTTTTAACTACTCAATAAATCTTACAGGTTTTCTTTGCACTTATGTCTCCTGTTTCGCTCTGAATAGTGATTTAAGTTGTTACAAGATTGAAAATAAGGGATTGCTTGTTGTTCATTTTAGAGGATCAAGAAGATACATAATAGCATAGAGTTTATACGGTGCACTTTAATAATAACGTCATAGCCTTTTTTCTGAAGTAATTTAAACATAGATGCTGCTGACATTGATATAGTGTTTGCTCTGCAGAGAAAGCTGTTCGTGCTTTATATCAGCTTGGTTATAGACAGTCTCTCAAAGAAAAATTTAAAGAAATAAATATTATGACTGTTCATTGTCAGTACATTTATGAAAATTTAATATACGTTCACAAAAATCGTTACCTTTTTGCTCGAATTGACATTGATTTTCATTATTATAACACTAGAAATAAGGGATTGCTTGTAACTAATTCTAGTAGGCTTCATAAGATACATGATAGCTTTAAGGGTAAATGTATACACTTTTATAGTCCCAGCCACTGTTCAGGCAATTAAATGTCTTATAAAAAAATGGCTGTGTCGTAAATCCTATTACTCCACAGCTGAATATCTAAGTGATCGGACAGCCTGGGACTAGATTATGATTATTTTATAGCGATAGAAATGACTGTAAAATATTGTATATTTTTATTGAAAAGAGCGCTAAAAAATAATGCTGGGAGAGTTTCTTGCGGCCCTTCTTCTCTCTCAGAGCGCCATTTGTTTCCGAAGCGGTAGTAGTATCTAGTAGTATAAGAAATGACATCAAAAAGAATTCTAAAGGAATCAATTTTGAGAAAATAAATGCCTTTTATGCCTTTACAAAAAAGCACCCAGGACTACTTTGTATACTAAAAAATTGTCATACCATGTGTATTCAAATCTTAATATATATATTTCTTGTGTGCGTGTGTATGTCACTGAACTCCTCCTAGACGGCTGGACCGATTTTGATGAAACTTTCTGTGTGTCTTCAGGTGGATTCGAGGATGGTTTAGATTTGCAATTGAACTACCTCCTAAACGGCTGGACCGATTTATATGATATTTTTGTGTGTTCCAGTGAATTTGAGATTGTTGTGTGTGTTCAGGTGGATTCGAGAATGGTTTAGATTCACAATTAAACTACCTCCAAAACGACTGGAACGATTTTGATGATTTTTTTGTTTGTTTCAATGAATTTGAGATTGGTTTAGATTCTCAATTCCGTCCATATAACATAATTCTCCTGCTCATGTGTATGTTAGTGAACTCCTCCTAACGGCTGGACCGATTTTTCAAATTTAAGACGTACAAGACAACGTCTGTCGGGTCCACTAGTATTTAATAAACTTCCCGATGCTATTAAAATGTTGATTATCGGTCCTTTTAAAACTAACTATATGAATGGCGAATTAATTACAATTTCTATGCTGTATCTGACATTGTGGTTTTTTTTTATAATCTTGTGTTAAACGTTGACCACATATTTATATGACATGTATATTTTGTGCAGATATCAATATGTTAGTTATGATAAAATGTTAGAACAATTTGTTATGTTTTTAAAGTGATATGCCCTCACTTATAGGATTAATACACTATTCAAGTGGCGTAACGTCATTAAATCTTATATGCTTTGTTCAACTCTCAACTACAAGATTTTATTACGATACGTCACTCGAACGGTTAGCTCAGTTGGCACAGCACTGGCACGGAATGCCAGAGGTCGTGGGTTAAAGTCACGCATCGTCCATATTTTTTTTTTTTTCAAATTTTATTTGTGTATTAATCCTAGAAGTGAGGGTTATCACTTCATAAACATAACAAATTGCTCAGATTTACAAGAGCGACATCTCAAGTCAATTTCCTAATTTGAAATATTGGGGTTGAGCAGGCTATCAACTGTAAAAGTGGTACGCCACTCGAACGGTTAGCTCAGTTGGTAGAGAACTGGCACGGAACTCCAGAGGTCGTGAGTTCGAGTCCCGCATCGTTCACTTAATTTTGTTTTCAAAAAAGAATGTTAGAATTTTTTTATTACACAATGACGTGGAGATAATTTAATTTGCATGCCCTATTTGGCTTATGTGTTGATTCGATAGTATTTTTATGTTAACTTTTATACACACACTAGCTGACCCAGCAAACTTTGTATTGCCGATATTAAAATCGCGATAAAAAAGTAACTGTTGATCGTAGATGGGTGAAAATTTGAAGTTTTATGTATTTTGTGTAAATAAATGTAAAAAAAAAGAAAAAAAAATGGCGTGGACCACCCTTAACATTTAGCGGGATGAAAAATAGATGTTGTCCGATTTTCAGACCTACCCAATATGCACACAAAATTTCATGAGACTCGGTCAGACCTGTTTCGAAGGAGTTTAACTACAAACAACGCGACATGAGAATTTTATATATTAGATTATGCAAATAAAGAATTATTATTATTATTTCCACATATTATTTCTAACACAACTAAACAATTTCTCACAAAGTGAATTTTTAATTATTTTGCTATTATAAATAATATGTATAAAACGTTGTCTTTTTTTAACATTTCAAGTCCATTCACTTACAAAAAAATCCTATATGCTTTATGTTATTATGTTTCTGACTAGACTTTTGATTGTGATTCCTTGTGTTCATACTTCGTTAATAGGACTTTGCCAAAGATACTTCAAATCTGCCAAAGAATATGAAGAGGGTCTAAGCCGCCACAGTGACTGCTGGATCAAGAAAATATGAAAGGATCAGTTAGGTTCACTACTACGTACTTGGTTGGATGTGTTTGGTACATATTTAAAATAGTTTTTACTTTCTGGGTCACTGATTTTTGACATTGTTATCATGTTGTACTTATAGAATTTTCGAGATATTGGATGTAGCTTATTACAATCGAAACATTTATAACTTAAACTATTGCTCTCCAATAACAATTTTCCAAAATAATTATTCAGAATCTTAAATGATTTGTCAGAAATCAACAGCATCCTAAAGTTTAAAATATCTTATTTATATCCATGATTTATTAATCATGGATATAATATGTAATATGTAATAAATTTATTAAATGAGGAGTTAACAAATATGTATTATTTTTTAAATGGTTGGCTTTGGTAGTGTGATTCAATTGAAGAATTTTGATATGAATAAATGCCTTTATAGCTGCTGATTTACCAAATTATTAGTCGCATTCTTAAGTTCTTCGGAACAGCAAAGTGGAGGGCACCAGAGGGCGAGAAAGGTCGCCCATGTGATGGACCGTCAAAATTAAGTCTGCTGTGGGTGGTCTATTGAACGAGTGTATCAGACTGTCGGCCATCAGGGAAAAGTGGCGAATGCGTGGGGCAAATCACATCTGCCCCAAAAGATGTCACTACGTGATGACCACGTCCGCTCTGCCAAGAGAGTAACGAAGAAGAAGAAGACCCAAGTTAAATCTCTTAAGCCTTCCCTTAAGTTTAGTTAAAAACACATTAATAATGAAGAAAGTTCCGTAAAGACTAAATCGATTTTACCTGAGGATTCTTTGAAAAAATCCATTAAAGATAACGAGAATTTAATATAATGGATGGTTTTGGAATATGGGATATTTTTGACAAGGGCGGTGATGGCCAAGTCGGAAACTACGAGACTTAGAGAAAAGTCGTGAAAGGAGTCATGCCCTCCATTTATATGAAACCAATAACTGCATATTTATTTTTTTTTTAATTTCTTAAACTTTTGACGGAAATCGACCCGAACGATTTTCACAAAAATACACCTTGTATTATTGGGCCATGAATGGACTCTGTTGCTGATAAGTATCAAACTTTGCAAAGAAATGTATTACTAAAAATGAAAGTAAATAAACATTTTATAAATTGCTTTTCACTTCTCACTTTAACCTAACTAGCTAAATATGGAGTTATTTGTTTCTGATAAATCGAAGGCATGACTCCTTTCACGACTTTCCTCTAAGTATCGTAGTTCAATGACTTGGCCATCACCGCCCTTCTCAAAAAACCAACCTGTAGATTAGTTTATCCAATTTACCTACTTAATGAATTATCTGTAAAGATTCTAAATTTAAATCTTAATTAAAGAACTTAGTTTTCTTCATTGATTTGTGAAAGATAATCTATACTATTATATAAAGCTGCAGTGTTTGTTTGTTTGTTTGAACGCGCTAATCTCTGGTACTACTGGTCCGATTTGAATTATTCTTTCAGTGTTGGGTAGTCCATTTATCGAGGAAGGCTATAGGCTTTGTTTTTGTTTTTCAAAATTAGGGATCCGTAATAAAATTGCTATTTTGTAACACAAGGTGTAAAATCGAAAACCTATTTTTGCGTGCACTGCAAAAACTATTGAAAATAGAACAAAATGATGTACAGGCTATAATATAGGCAATATTTTATTACTTATAAAACTATCGCGTGAATTATACTTTATATGGCAAAACAACGTTTGCCGGGTCAGCTAGTTATATCATAATACTAAAGGTGTTTGAATATTAACACCAACCACAATATAATATAATAGTCATATTGGTATAGCTCGTAATCAAACAAGGATTCGGTTATTAATGTTGAATCGATTATGCTGATTGTCATTGTCACGTATGTCAAGAACAATAATTAATGTTACGTTATATTATTTTGTAAATGTTTATAACACTGAAGTACTGTAGGCAGGTTTGTTTTAAGGTATTTCATGTATTGAAAACTTTTGCATTCATTTAGTAATTGTGTTTATTCATAATATTTTATATGATAGTTATTTGCGTTCATATGTGTCGATATACTAAATTTTTCAATGCAGCAATGAATGTAAGCGCTTTGCAATTTGATTACAGACAGTTCGAAATTCTGCCACAGATCGCACCCATACTGTATGTCGTTAAGGAGGCCTATTGGTCATAATATTCGACTACGACAATTACTTGACCATAACTATGTTATGGTAGATGACTTAAATGTCCGCATTGCATAAAAAATATTCGGAAGAGTATCGTTAATTTGTTCCTAAGAATTGAAGATTTCCGTTACTTTGTCATGGATTCCGTAATCAGAACCTAACCAAATCTTTGAAGTATATCCTTGCCAATAAAAAAAGATTCATCGGTTAGCGCGATATTGAGTTATTCGTAAATTTATCATCTACTTTGCTATACGTGTGTATAGCAAATTTAAGACTTTTATAGTTTTCTCCTTGTCCTTATGGCTGCCACTCTCAGATCTGGACTAAATTACAATGGGTCCACACGGGCAGCACCAGCTTTCAAATAAAAAAAGAATTATCAAAATCGGCTCACCCAGTCGAAAGTTTTGAGGTAACAAACATAAAAAAAAACCTCATCCTTTTTTGAAGTCGGGTAATAAGAGAATGATAAAAGTAAAAAAAAAATATTTTAATGTAGATTATCTTGCAAACTTCCGGTTCGAACGAGATCTAGTAAATAGTTTTTTTTTAATACGTATAAATGTTGAGAGCTCATTTGCACTGTATAATTTTGAGCAAAGTTTTTTTTCCTTTTCATTTAAATAATTTAATATCATTTTCCTTTATATATAACTTTTATATTACGTTACTTGCTCCTACGAAACCCTTCATGGGCGAGCCCGACTCGCACTTGGCTGCTTTTTGAGTTATTATAATCAAGCAAACGTATAATTTTATTATTACGTTTATACGTATTAATAGAATAATTGCTTTCTCAATTTTGATAAAATCCCCTTTAATTGAATGAACTGTCTAATGTCAATTGTGTAATGACTTTCCAAGGAGCATTTTGCTCCGTGCTAATGAGACTGTGCTACCCCATTTGCGCAGTAGGTTATTAAGTGCAAATTCTCTGAATCTGTTAGGAATGGACCTGAGGGATATGAAAATTACTTAATATATTATACGTTAAACTTCTTGGTTATTTTTGGGCTAATTTGAGAATGGTTTTATATTTTTATGTTATTGACTTTTATTTATGTTTTTGTGCACAGATTTTTCTTGTGATTAATGCGGTGACCACACATTTAATAAACTTAACGTCCATTCTCAGTGGACTTTGTATTGCTTTAGACCGAATTCTTTGACCTTTCTTTGTCCAAGATATAAAGTACCCGGACATGTCTTGCCAACGGACCTCAATAATTGGTTCTTGAAACCGGCTCCAACCAAAAGGGGAGAAATATGTTTTTAGCTGCCGCCGCCAGATCAAGTTGATAGGGATTCCGCTAGTCTATGCTAAATAAAATAAAATCATAGATCATTATATACAATGCTATTGTATATATTACAAACAAAAATTATAAGAGCCAAATGGTATAACCCGCCTGCGATGGCAAGCGTCCTGATGAAATGTCGCTGGTGGCTTGGGCACGGGGAAGGGCGCTGGTGTGGGACGCTACTTGCGTCGACACTCTGGCTCCTTCTCATGTCCAAGTTACGTCAGTTGGTGCTGGGGCTGCTGCTTCGACTGCCGAAGACAGCAAGCGTCGCAAATATGTTGGTCTCAGTGAGTCATACATTTTTGTGCCGTTTGGTGTCGACACACATGGCCCGTGGGACCCAGAGGTGCGTAGAATGTTCAAAATACTATCTTCGTGCCTCAATAAGGCTACTGGAAACCCAAGCGCTGGCAGCTATTTTGGTCAACGGATCAGCCTTGCTATCCAATGCGGTAATGCTGCCAGTATTCTTGGTACGCTTTCACGTAATGATAGTTTTAATTTTATGTAGTCGTAGTATTGTAAATATAGATATAAGATTTGTTTTGTTAGATATTGTTATTGTATTTAAAATAATTACACTAAAAGTATAATATGTTAAGGTGATAGGGAGCATCATCAGAACTGGCCACGGCGACTCACTTGGAAGTATAGGCGGAGAACAAGATAAAAGTCCGCACTTTACTTCACAATCAATAATCCACTTTACACTTTAGTCCATTAATCAATTCCGTATAATTTAATTTGTCACTTTCGCTTCCGAAATCAATGACAATTATTTTAAGATTACGTGAAACAAGAGTGATCCGTCAAAACCCTGGTGAGCTCACCATGGCGGTTACACAATGAATGCCACCAACTTGGCTCCGCTGACACGACGTTCGTCCAGAAATGACAGATGTCAAATCTAGTTCCCGCGTATTCTGACAATGTAAAAAGGTAATTTAAGCGAGTCTACTATATAGTAACAAAAGCCATTTAATCTAAATAAAATAAAATCATATTGCATATAATAAATAATTCAATACGAGTTTTTTGAAAAAGTTGCTTGGTATAGGTAGCCGAGTCGTAATTCCATTAACGTCGGGAATACATCACGGCAAGCGCCTCTGCACTAGATTTACGGCTAATGTCAGATGAAGGAACCACGTGACCTAAGAGACGCTAACTATAAGATTTATTATACGTTTTCTGCACTGCGGAAAACTGATTACGAATATCAGAAAGGATAAATGAATGCTTGTGTAAATTTACTATACAAATTGACGATGTTAACAATATTTACTAAAATTTAGCGAACTATTTTAATTAGGAAAGAAAATTAGATGCTAGACATTTCAATTTTATCTAATGCCTACAAACACATGATTTCACATGCTTATATGTCTATAAAAAATAACTAAATTATATTAAATGAATATGAATGTTTGTTTCCGAGTCATGGGTGATTATTTGTATACATGTTTAAGTAAGTATTAAATATATTGTTGTCTTGCAATCATGGTACAGTCTATGCCTAGTTTTTGGCAAGATAATTTGTGTAAGAGTGTGTCGTTATTATTAGATATTATATAAGCCAGCACGTGATTATTCTTAATCATAGAACTGTATAGATTCTCCAGCAAAATATCTGCTGTATTGACATAACTAAAATACTAAGACTCCTACGTAAAATGAATTATGTCCATATTTAAAAAAAATATGTAAAGCCTCAACCTTTGGTAAATGAAGAATAGTCGTATTATCGTTTGGCATAATACGGTAGTTTTATAAAGAAAGGGATTCCGAAACGGGTAACGGTAGTATCTAAAGCTTTATTCCAAGTTAGGCATAAAAAGGCAAAAGGCAATTTGATTCAAAATGAAAAACTCTTACCTAAATACATTGATATCATGTATATCTATGTAAGAATTGGAACAAATGGCTGAAATAGAACATTTTTTGGCGTCCGACCAGAACAAACTTCCGTCACGAGGAATTATTCACACGAATACCGAAGTTCCTGCTCAAAGTTCACAAATGACACCGGGGAGGCCGTGATAATTCACCCGCTGTTGCTAAAGTTCGAACTTTGTGGAAAAATTTTCTCTGCGTGAAAATTGTGCTAATTTCCTGCAGCTTTTAATGACAATGTTTTAAAATTAGACAGGAATTGTATGCTTCTATTAATTAAATATAAATTCCCAATAACTTTTATCAGATTCGTGCTTCATGTCTTTGAACTATAGATACCTGACGACTATTGCAACCACTCAATTAGAATAGTGATATTTGAACTTACAATGTCAACCAATTCACGTAAGCAAGAATAAAATGTTATGTTAAATAAGAATAGTTCAGTTGTAGTTTTTCAGTACTGAAATTTAATGTTATATAGATGCCTTTCGCAATAAAAATTTAATAATAAATCATATTTTTAACCGACTTCAAAAAAGGAGGAGGTTCTCAATGCGTCGGTATGTCTTTTTTTTACGTTTGTTACCTCAAAACTTTGGACTGCGTGAACCGATTATGATAATTCTTTTTTTAATTGAAAGCTGGTGCTTCCCGTGTGGTAAAAAGTATGAAAATAATTGCATATTTTTATACAGTCGAATTAATTAATGTAATTCAAGTAACGATTATTGTTATTTTCGGAGTCGGTATCAAGGTAGGTTTATAACTACATAGTTATAGGTGAGATGTGCTTGAGGCGCACGGGCGACGTGAGGAGGCGAGAGCGGAGCCGTGGCGGTAGGACTCCGATCTCAAAAATAACAATAATTGTTGCTAGAATTAGATTAATTAATTAGACTGTATAAAAATTCGCAATTATTTTCATACTTTTTAGTACATATTATATCTATTGCTTTGGAATAGTGCTTTTGAAGTTGGTTGGTTTTTTTGTTTAAAAATTTTTGAGAGGCGTACTTCTAACAATGTTATCACGAGTGGCGACCGGAAATTATTGTGATTTGTGCGCGAACTAAGCAAAAAGTTCACTTTTGCACAAATATAGGTTTAGTTACAGAATTAATTAATAAAAAATTAATAATAAAGATTTATTAAATTTTATCCTTATAACCTTTATGAATACATTATTAAAAGAATGTATCCAAAAAGGCTTGGTTAAGGTTAGACAGTACTTCACTACAAGCCACCGCATGCATCTATATGAGGGCCAAATTCGGCCTCATATGGAGTACTGTTCCTACCTATGGTCGGGCGCTGCCCAGTACCACATTCAAAGAAAAGCGGCTCGAATTATCGATGATCGAGTCATCTCCGATAGGCTTGATTCTTTAGCGTAAGCTGTGTGTTCTCTCTCCATCTTCTATCGCATTCAGCACGGAGAGTGCTCAGAGGAGCTGTTCGGGTTTACCAGCAGTCGTATTCCACCACCGGGCATCAGGTCAAAATGCTAATACCACCCGTATTACGTTGACGTCTGGCATTCCACAACTGCGCGTTTTGCAAGGAACTTTATGTCTTGCACAGCGACTTTGTGGAATCAATTAAGAAGAAGAATATTTAAGGAAATAAATATTATGACTGTTCATTGTCAGTACATTTATGATAATTTAATATACGTGCACCAAAATCGTCAACTTTTAGCTCTTAATAGTGATTTTCATTATTATAACACTAGATATAAGGGATTGCTTGTAACTAATTCTAGTAGGCTTTATAAGATACATAACAGCTTTATGGGTAAATGTATATACACTTTTATAATAAAGTCCCAGCCAATGTTGAGGCATTATCTATAAATAAATTTAAATGTTTTATTAAAAAATGGCTCTGTCGTAAATCCTACTACTCCACAGCTGAATATCTAAGTGATCGGACAGCCTACGACTAGATAATGATTGTTTTATAGCGATAGAAATGACTGTACAATATTGTATATTTTTATTGAAAAGAGCGCAAAAAAAAGAATGCTGGGAGACTTTCTTGCGCCGCTTCTTCTCTCTCAGAGTGGCATTTGTTTCCGAAGCGGTAGTAGTATCTAGTATATTGAAATGACATCAAAAATAATTCTAAAGGAATCAATTTTGAGAAGATAAATGCTATTTGCCTTTCTATGCTGTTTTCCCGAAACGATATGACTTAGGAACCTTCAAGAATAGAACATACTCCCATAAAGGCCGGCAACACTTCTCTTGACCCCTGGTTTTATGGGGGTCCTATGCAGTTGCCTCACCTCTCCCCATCACGAACCTCTTGCCCATTTGCCCCCTTTTATTTAAAACAAAATGTAATATGAAGAAAGTGCACAATCATAAAAGTAAACTTAAATAAAACGGTATTATATAAACTGAGTATAGACTACTATAGTTTGTTTAAGTAGCTAGGCTATATTTAAACTAGGTCAGTTTAAGACTTATTAGGTCAAAGAAGATAATATCATCGGCTATCTTAACTTTGGCTTAAGGTTAAATTCAGGTGAGTCTTATAATATTATACACAAAGTAATTTTATAACCTATACCCAAGTTATTCGGTTGAAGAGTCTTTTGCTTGTTTTGACGCGATATTATATAAAAATAAAGTTTAGTATACGACAAATATATTTATGAGAAATCATAATTCTTTTCCTGCTATAAAAATAAAAATCTATTAAGCGTTTTCTAAAAAACGCAGACTAACATATTTTTTTTAATTAAATAACCTTGAAGTTTATTCTTTACAACATGTCAAAGCAGATGCCAAAGCTAAAATAATAAATAGTAGTTAAAAAAATGAACTATAAAACCCGAACTAAAAATTTATGAATGTTATATAAATTAACAAAAATCTTATTTTGCAAATTGAAAATGGAATAAATGTATTGTCATCGGTCCTCGATAAAGCATGTAAAAATTATGATATTTATAATATAATTCTATACTTCTTTATACCAAAGGGAACACCGGCTACTTGTCAACGAAGGCAGATGTGAGGCGTACTTTTGAATAAGTAGTTTTTTGATGATTTTGACCAAAAAATATTTGAATTTGAATTGGATGCGATAACGATATATTCGTGGACATCCGCAATATAATATTCGAAGGTCCTCCTTCGTATAGTCTATGCTTGAAGACTGCTAAATCATAAAAGAAAAAAAATTATGTAAGTATTTGGGAATAATGTAGTCTAAAGCCATCGGAAATGTGTACCTTATCATAGTAAATGTGTTAAAAATGAAACAAAAACGTATTTATATTACAATATGTAGTTAAAAAAAATTAATAGGATTGATATCGAATTTGTGTAAACATAGTCTTGTAACTAATTCTAGTAGGCTTCATAAGATACATAATAGCTTTAAGGGTAAATGTATACACTTCTACAATAAAGTCCCAGCCACTGTTCAGGCATTATCTATAAATAAATTTAAATGTTTTATAAAAAAATGGCTCTGTCGTAAATCCTATTACTCCACTGCTGAATATCTAAATGATCGGACAGCCTGGGACTAGATTGTGATTATTTTATAGCGACTGTACAATATTGTATATTTTTATTGAAAAGAGCGCATAAAAAAAGAATGCTGGGAGAGTGTCTTGCGCCGCTTCTTCTCTCTCAGAGCGCCATTTGTTTCCGAAGCGGTAGTAGTATCTAGTAGTATAAGAAATGACATCAAAAATAATTCTAAAGGAATCAATTTTGAGAAAATAAATGCCTTTTATGCCTTTTCATATTTTACATTATCACTTTATAATTGGCAATTTTAAAAGTATAAAAATGGATATAGTATGTTACCCTTAAGAGATAGACATATTAAGCAATCGCGGACTTTTCTAAAGATCTAAATAAGATACAAAATTCCACCATACATTATTTTTTTATATCTCAAAGGGCTTAGATAGCGTTTTCATTGAAAATCTCACAGGCGGCTTTTTTTCCGACACATGCAACAAATATCGTTGATGAATACAAATATATTTACACAAACATCACAAATTACGAATAAAACCTTCCTCGAGAACCACGCTATCCATTGGTGAAAACAATCTGTGCACTTGTTTTTGAGTTGATCGCGAACAGACAGACAGACAGACGCGGCGGAGGACTTTGTTTTATAATATATAGTGATTAGCTTTACTTTGGTATTGGCGAATTGTATTGGTTAATGGTAGGTACATATAAACCACCAATGATAAGCCAAGCTAAATTTGGGCTGGCGGAAGGCGCACCCCATAATGCAAAACCAACTGTCGCTACCGGGTAAAAAATACCACATTGGATTTATTGTAAAAATATAATTTTCATAATGGGTATCTTAATAAAACAAATTTTTATAGTATATTTTAATATATTATCCACAAAACAATGTATTCTAAAAGAAATCATATTTGTTGTATTGTACAGTAGGTGGGTATTTCCTAATAATATAAGATATTAGTGAATCTTTCTTTTGTTACATTTCCTTCGCGTTTGCTTTGTACGTAAATAACTTACTTTATACTTTTAAGATAATTTAAGTTATCTCAATAAGTGAATTGTTAATTCTTATGAGAAATAAAGATTCTTAAAACATAAAAGAAATCAAACTCATATAGTTATATATCACCTCTTTTTTTTATGAAAATAAGGAACGAGACGAGCAGGCCATTCAGCTGGTGGTGACTGATACGCCCTGCCGATTACAATGCTGTGCCGCTCAGGATTCTTGAAACACCCAAAAATTCTGTTAAGTCTCATTTGCTCAGTAATTTCACTAGCTAAGCGCCCTTCAAACCGAAACATAAAAATGCTTACACATTCTGCTTCACGGCAGAAATAGGCACCGTTGTGGTACCCATAATCTAGCCGGCATCCTGTGCAAAGGAGCCTCCCACTGGTAATACTCTGTTAGTGTTCTGTGGCCTTTTCTGTTGATATCTCTATTAGTTGAACATGTTTGATGAAAATCAGAAAGATGATCTGGCTCTAATTACCATGCATATAGTTAATTTATCCTTGGCCTGTGTCCCACACTAATAATTTTGCATAATTTCAATGACACGTTGGATGTCTCCAATTTGCATTGTTATGCTAATGGAGTGTCGTCGATATAATTATAGACTACCGCTCTATAAAGTTCTTTTAAGTAAAATTTTATTAACAGTTATTTTTGATACCAATTAAATTACTACCACTGCTTTGAAGAAACAACATATCGCTCATAGAGAGAAGTAGTGTAAGAATATTTTTTTTAATGAAAATAAAAATTAGGGACGAGACGAGCATGACGTTCAGTTGATGGTAATTGTAATGCCCTGCCCATTACAATGCAGTGATTCAGACCGCTCAGGATTCTTGAAAAACACAAAAAATCTGAGCGGCACTACAATAATTGCGCTCGTCACCTTGAGACATAAGATGTTAAGTCTCATTTGCCCAGTAATTTCACAATAACGGTAACACATTACTGCTTCACGGCATAAATAGGCGCAGTTTTTGTACCCATAAGATTAGATAGCCGGCATCCTGTGCAAAGGTGTCTCCCACTGATAAAAACCAGACAAAAGTCCCTATTATATTGTACATAAGATAAAAAGATCTAGTCACATAACATGGGGTTGTACTCTCCTCGGGTTTCGTGCGTAACTCCCTCAGTTCAATATACATATTTGAATTAGTAGAAGTTTCAACTTTGTTAACATGAAGTGAAAATATCTGTGTATTTAGAATAACTTACTGGTTTCTATAAATACTCTCCACAAATATACTTTCGATTTCGATGAAAAATTAAAGTATTTTTTATTCGAGAACTCTCTACACATTATACTGTATACCAGCACAAAAGGAGTCCCTCCTCCTTAACTGTTAGCAAAATTCTGAATGAAATTTTTTGTGTGAAACACGTGGGAATCTGCTTAAAAAAGTTGTAATAACTATAACAATTAAAAATAACATTCTGGTCATGTTAGGTACTCAAATTCAAATTCAAATATTTTTATTCAAAATAGGATGTGACTTCACTTATTGATTGTCAAAAAACGACCACCCATCCAAAAAGAATGCCTCAGACCTGAGAAGAACGGGCGCAACAAACTCAGCATGCTTATTTTTTACTTATAAAAAATGTTTACAAAGTAATATCGTACAATTAAACCTATTAGCCTGAGGGCGGTCGCTCCATTCCCAATCTATGGTATCATTAAGAAAGTCACCAAGAAATTAGTAAAAGTAAAAGAAGAAGTAGCAGATATTTTATATGGTATTACACGATATACCATATAAAATATTTAATTTTAAAACTTTATCTGTGTAAAATACGACAAGCCGTCAAAATGCGGTCAGCCTTAAGAATTATCTCTAGCAGTCGATTTAAAAATTCTTTTTTGTATTATCTATGATGTTTTAGTAACTATTCTATTACTAATTAGTAACTATGAAGTATATTTTAGTTATAAAAAATTACTACATTCATTAGTAATAATCGAAATGTAATCTGTAGATAAATCTAAAAAAATCATAAAAAAATGCATGACAGCCCTACTTTAAACGAAATTTGTTTAAATTACGCAGTATCTAGTGTTTATGTTATTTAAAAAAGCGCTAGCTTGTTTAATAACAAATGCATTGACGTTCGTTTTTATAAACAAGCCGAAACACTTCAAAAGCAATAAATTTTATTGTGTAACCCGAGCCCGTTGACCTTGGCGTCGGTAACGCGTGGCGGCTTAAGACTGGCCATGGCGCCATGCGCTTTGTGGCAGTCTAGCCCAACGGATGGCTTAACATTCATTGAGAAAATACTCATAAGTTAAGGGTACTTTAATAAAACATAATAATTAATATGTACATAATTTAATTAAATCATTAATTAATCTGACTTACACAATTATTTTCCAGAAGATTTTAATTGAAAATGTCCACAGAGAAGTGAGGTGATTTTCAATAATTTTGAGTAAATTCTGTAATTTCATTTAATGCGATTCGATATTTGGCGTGCTCTGTTTGCATTGTTTAATGACAGCTTGGTGATGAAAACATAACTTGTTTATACATTTCATATTTTCATTTCATCATATTTTTTTTAATTTTACTTTTTTATGAAGGTGTATTTCATTTACACTATAATGATCAGAATTGTATATGAAGGTGGTATAGTAACATTCAATGGAACTTTGTTTCGCAAAAAAGCTTCCACAGTACACTAAAGACATCAATATGATTTACTTTCGACTTGATCCATTGGCATTCGAAGTCTGCATTTTTAAACCACTTATATTGCGGAGCTTATTATTATTTTATCAGATAAGTTGAGATTCAGGTACCAGTAGCTGAAACCAGCAGCTCAATATCACCACCGGACATTACATCGATATACAAAATTCCACCCGTATCATATTGATGCCTGGCATTCTCCAACCGCATCCACAATTCACGACCACTTTGTAACTCAGCTGCAGTATTCCCGAAGCGATACAACTTAGAGGCATTCAAGCTCCGCAACAGCAGAAGTTGAGATCTCAACTAGAACTCAGCTATCCATGGGCGGCTACTTCACAACTCCACTTCACGTGAGCCCTTGCCCGTTAACTCCCCTCTTTTATAAAAAAAACCTGAAAAGTGCGAGTTTGGACTTGCCCAAACGGCTTAATGTAGAAACTTGCCAATATTTTTATTGTTTTTCGAAGTAATCTCCATTCCTCTCTACACATCGTCGCATTAGATGGTCGCATTACTGAGAAAAACAGTGGGTACATTATTCCTTAGGCGTCTCTTCTATGGAATTTTCCGCATCTTCAGGGCTCGTAAAGCGAATACCTCAAATTTTATCTTTAGTTCTTGGGAACAAATAAAAGTTGCAGGGCGCCAGGTCAGCACTGTATGGCGGATGACTCATTATCTCGACACCTGCCATAGTTAAATATTCAACAGTTTTGCGGAGTGCGCTGAAGCATTGTCGTTGTGAAGGAGGAACCTGCTTCGAGGGCGCTGCTGTCGAAATTTTTCCAAGACAACAGGCAAACAGTGATTGACATACCAGTCTGCAGTAACTGTCTTTCCATCTTCTAGCACAACTGTCACGAAATGACCTTTTCGACCAAAAAATGAGGCAATCATCTTTTTTCCTTGACTTCTTCCTTTCTTTACCTTAGTTGGCCGATCCTCGAAAGAAAACACCCACTGAGCTCGGTCTTTTGGTTTCGGGTTTGTAGCAATATATCCAAATTCATCACCTGTGACGATATCAAATACAGAATTTGAGTCACCGCCGATGAACTTATCTAACATTCGGCGACACCAGTCTATGCGAAGGTGTTTCTGGTCGTCGGTCAAAGTATGGGGCTCCATCTGGTACCAAGCTTCCTGACGCCTAAATGTTCGTATAATATTTTTTGGGCTTGACTTATACCAATTCCTAGACTTGCCCGTATCTGCTGATAGGTCACTCTCTTATCTTCCTCTATCATGCGTCGCGCAGCACTGATGTTTTCTTCAGAAGTCACTGTTAAAGGACGTCTGTCACGCGGATCATCATTGTGATAGTTACGTCCACGCTGAAACTTGTTAAACCAATTGTAAATAGTGGCACGAAATGGTATTTAATTAAGAAATACTATGCTATGCATCGCAGCCTATGTTAGCTTTGTTGTTGAGTAAGCCCACAACAAAAGCCATAATAAATCATTGACCGAAAATTTTCTCGCGTTAGGTTCATTTCCACGTGTAACAAGAGTTTTAGTATTTGCCGCCAATTCACGAAAACAAATGACAAATGAATGGAATATACTACATTCGGTTACCAAAAGATATTTAATTGAAATTCAAAAAAAGTTATCATTTGCAATGTTTCTAACTAGCCAGTTCTTAACATTTTTAAGTGTTACTCACGTATTACGAACCAATCTATGCTTATAAAGAAAGGGAAGGGGTTTTCTTTTTTCATTCTTCGTCAGAAATCAAAAGATATATACAATGAAAATCATTAAAATCTTGTTTAAGCTTGTGCCAGTGAAGCCCTTTCATACGATACCAAAACTCGGTTGAAGTTTGATTTATCAAGAGACTTTAAAGTTGAGTATTCGAAGTCAAATAAACTTAAAATTAATTCGGCTTAAAATCAACGCGTTTGAATCGTCACTATAAATATTTCTTTTAAATTAGGTATTGAATCTTATAACAATAATATTATGTTTGGAAAAAGTAGAGCTCGTGAGAAGAACATACAAGTAACTCACCGGCCGCTCTTTTCAATTAATAGAGTATTTTACAACGGCTGTAATATACAAAACAAATCAGTTTGTACTTGCATCCTATAATACATATATGAATTGTGTTATTTAAAAGCGTTATAAATACCAAATCTATATATATAAAAATGAATTGCTGTTCGTTAGTCTCGCTAAAACTCGAGAACGGTTGGACCGATTTGGTCTTGAATTATTCGTGGAAGTCCAGAGAAGGTTTAAAAGGTGAATAAATATCAAAATGCTAGGAATTTAATAAAACCAACAACATTGTTTTTCCTTTGATGTGTCCCCCGTCGTTCAGAAATGAAATTGAAAGAATAGCTTAAATTGAATAACTTACTAGAATTTATATCTTTCTAACATTCTCAGGAGGTAAAAAATAAACTTCCTTAAAACACGGGTAAATAACACTTATAAAAAATTATTTGTTTTTTTGTTTGTTGCCTTTTGTTTGTTTTAAGTTTATTTTATACAAAAACTTAGGTCTTTTATTGGGGCATTGAGGCAGTACGAAGTCTGCCGGGTCAGCTAGTATTTAATAAAAATTTGTAAAGAATACACGGTAACAATTAAAATTATTATAAGTTAATCTTTTAATTTCAATTTGATACATCTACACGCCTACCTAAAATAAATGTAAGAGAATGAAGGGAATTATAAAAAGTACCTATTATTATATTTCCTTATGCCAAAGTGACTTTGAATCGTGTTAAATATTTTACACATACACAAGCTAACTTAAGAAACGTTTATGTTTGTACAAGTAACACGAAATCCTCCATTATGCTGATGAAGACAGGAGTAATTAATTATACCAAAGGGCCGAGCACATTTGTGACGTATTGTTCCGTAGACCGTTATGATCTCTTAAGCTCTTGGTTCATTAGAAACTGATTGATTATGAACGACTAACATCTGTTGCCAGCGTGAGATGGACTACGTGTCGAGATTTCAGGCGATATTACATATATTTTAACACTATAGCTAAGCTTAAGTGCAAGCCTTTGGAATGTATAAATCAATATGGAATGTATTAATAAATCTTGATATAAAAGAGTGGCAATGAGCTTATTGCTATTTATTCTCATTAGCTCAACGAAGTAGCGGTAGATTCAATAAGAAAAAATATTTTTTGACATTCATAAGTGTCATTTCTGTGACCTACATGATAAGATAAAGTGATTTTGATTTGATTTTGATTTTGATTTTGATTTTGATTTTGATTTTGATTTTGATTTTGATTTTGATTTTGATTTTGAATTTGATTTTGATTTTGATTTTGATTTTGATTTTGATTTTGATTTTGATTTTGATTTTGATTTTGATTTTGATTTTGATTTTGATTTTGATTTTGATTTTGATTTTGATTTAATTTTTTGAGGTCGCGGGTTCGATTCCCGCATAGTTCATAAAATTTTGATTTCAGTTTTATTTGTGTAATGAATCCCAAAAGTGAGAGTTATCTCTTTAAAAACATAACAAATTATCTACTAAGATATTTTACTGGAGTGCCATGAAGCTGTCAATAGCAGAATATGCTTCGCGTACTTTTAAACGGCTACCTATTATAACAGTGATAACATAGTCGTTAACGCATCACAAAATACTTAAGGAGTAGCGTAGTGCGATGTCACACTGATAAAATCACGCTATCATGACTTAGAGACTTAATATGTAATAATACGTGTCTGTAATGACAACAGCACTAATCAGTGTACAAGAGTATAAAATGCACAGTGGTTTCACAGGAAGAAGTTCTTTGTGCATGAAGCTGGTTAGATTATGGGTACCACGACGGCGTCTATTTCTGCAGTGAAACAGTAACGTGTAAGCATAATTGTATTTCAGTCTGAAGGGCGCCGTAGTTAGTTAAATTACTGGGCAAATGAGACTTAACATCTTACGTCTCAAGGTGACGAGCAAAGTTGTAGTGCCACTCCGATTTTTTGTTTTCAAGTATCCTGAGCAGCATTGTAATGGGCAGGGCATATCAATTACCATCAGCTGAACGTCCCTTATTGTCATAAAAAATGTCGACGCCGAGTTTGACAAAATGTGAGCAGTCTTAGTATAATCTTGAAATGAAATGAAAAGCTTACAAATTAATGCTAGGATATACCTTGATTTTTTTTAATATCATGAAAATTAAATAGGCTTAATAATTAAATAAGTAAATAAATCCCTTGATTTTGTAAACATTCTCTTCATTCCAAATACAAAATGAGAAAATTAGGAATATAATAATTTGAACTAAATGGAATAAATATTAGAAGATACTGAAACAAACTACCACTAAGATCACAATCCGCAAGTATAGTGCCCATGAAGCTGTTAAAGTTAGCTCTTTGAATAGCCTTATTTTCTGGCAGATCTCGGGCACCTTTCAAACTTTTGCTAAAGCGCCGGACCACTCTTTTATAAGGATTCGTGCGGACCTCAAAAACCAAAAGTCTCAACCTCAAAGGATTCATCATGTTATGTATATATTTTACTCGCCAACCTTAAAAGTCGCTTGTCTCACCATCGACTTCCATCGACTCATGAAAATTATTAAGACCCTTGTCATCGTCTTAATAGAGCTGTTTAACCTGATTCCTGCCGCCGAATTTCACCTTCGCGCGACACGCCACAAGTTAGGATATCATCCCCACCATCTGGATGTGTGGCGGTCCTCCACAGTGCGGCTTTCAAGGAGCTTTCTTCCGCGTATTTCCGGGTCGTTACGACATGGCTACCTTCAAAAAAAGTGCGTACACCTTCCTTAGAGGCCGGCAACGCTCTTGTGATCCCTCTGGTGTTGCAAGAGAATGTGGGCGGCGGTGATCACTTAACACCAGGTGACCCGTACGCTCGTTTGTCATCCTATTCCATAAAAAAACAAAACTTTTCAAACTGAAGTCAATACAAAAATATAATATTCTGATATTTTAATTAATATCAAATATTATATGAATTGTGAACAATTTATTGAAGTAATATAATATCACTATTAGTTTAATGTTTTTTGAATTTTGTTTTGAAAAAAAAAAACTGAATAAATTAAGAAAGTTTCGACTTATACTGTTCCTTAAGAAAAATCGGTTATTAATATTAAGTTAATTTATTTTATATCTAAGAAAGTAGTTATGAAAATATATCATAACAATGTGTATAAAATATTTTATCTACACCCATGCTTTAAATCCTCTATTAAAGATTCTAAAACAGTTAGATTATTAGCAACAACAAAACGCCCAATGTCATAATAACCATTACATCATACAAACGAGTGTTGTGATGAAATTCAGTACAACATTACAACACTCGTTTGGATGTTATAAGCTATGTTTGGATGTTAGCTAACTGTTTCAGAATCTGTTATAGAGGTATATTATGGGTGTAGATTAAGTCTTGTATGCAACTGTTGATAATTAGGTAATAAAACCCACATTCGTGTTTTAATACCCCTTATAACACAATAGTTGCATAAAAACTATAACAGTATACTAACAGTATTTTAACGTAATATAAAAGGCTATATATAAAAGGCTGTGTGAGACTTCATAACGATACAACGTAGATATCATAACTAACGTAAAAGCTAAGAAAACTGAGCTCGAAGAAAATTGCAAGCCGTGTGATATCGCTCCTCTGTTCACACAGAACAATGTTACATAAACAATACCCCACGGCAAACAACTTGAGCCTCTCTTAATAGAATTCCGGGGCGACACCTTCAAACATAAAGATACTTTACGTTGCTTAGAAAATTACTTCAAGGGGCCCATTCATGTACGTCTAATATGCTTATTTAACCTGTTGACATAGATAGGATATATCTTTTCCGTTTTGAGTTTCATTTTATATAGCACATAAGATTTCTTTAGGTGTACGTTGGATAAGCGGTTCAAGATAAATAGATTTATTTATTTAATGGATACACATAACAGAATTACAACAAATACATAATTAATAAAAAAACTCTATCAGCTAAATACAAGATAGGCTGTAACTCCACGAGGGTGTGTACACAGCATGTTTAGAAGAAATTAATAACTATTAAAAAACAATAATAATAGTGGCCGTTTTAAGACTAGCTTTTGGTAATGTTATATTATAAAGGAAAAGACAGAGAAGAGAGAGATATAGATAAAGACGATACTTTGAGCACTCCTTATGCGTCTAACTCTGCTCTTAACAACGATGAACATCCCGTGGTGTCAGAGCTATATGTAGGAATTACTGTTCAGTGAGCTGAAATTTACTTGCAAGTAGAGAAGTCTGGATGGCACCATCCCTATAATTATGAGAACTTGAGCCCCTGATAGCCCAATAGTAACATGTTTATTCCGGCACTCATATTTAAAAGGAGTAATCCCAGACTAATGGAAGTCAGCGCTTGTCCATCCGATCCAAAAAAAAACGAGACAGTTCAGATCCGGCTAACTTCAGGCCTATTGTTATTACCTCCTTAATTAAAGTCAATGAAACGCATTATTAACATGCTAGCTTGGTACACATATAGGGCCACCAGTTCGACGACGTTCCATCTTACAGCTAGCACTTTGGTCGGTCAGCAAGCGATCTTCTGATATACCTAACACATAGATGGGCGGCATCTATCGAAAGCAAGGGAGAAGGCCTGGCAGGCCGCCTGGATATATCGAAGGCCTTTGATGTAGGCCATGTATGGCACAAGGCACTTCTCTTTAGAAGCTATCAATATTAATACTAAAAACATCATTTGGGCTTCGCGAGAGTTTATGCAAGTGGAACTCCAGCTTCCTTACTGGGCTTAGCATATAGATCATTGTCGACGAAGATTATACTCGAATCCGAAACCCGTGAACGGTGAAGTTCCCCAAGGCTGTAAGCTATATATATAAGTAAGTATTGGCGTTCAGCAGAAATCACCCACGGGTGTATTCACCTCGATCCAGTGGCATTTCATCCGTGGAATGCGACTGTTAAATCTCCTCCATAGAATTATTATATGATTTTAAAATTACAGTTATTTATTGTACTGAACCAATTATTACACGATTATGGATTCAATTTTCTTGATGGTATTAGACCAATAACTCAAGTAAATAATATAGAACTTGATTACATTATAACTGATTATGCA
Source organism: Leptidea sinapis (assembly GCF_905404315.1). Taxonomy (NCBI): domain Eukaryota; kingdom Metazoa; phylum Arthropoda; class Insecta; order Lepidoptera; family Pieridae; genus Leptidea; species Leptidea sinapis. Next base: position 6,620,831 of record NC_066309.1, on the reverse strand, counting down.
AACTGCTAGACTAGTAAGGGTCGTAAACAACTTGAGGATTTGCATTTCGTTCAAAACTTTCATCAAACTAAAACAAGTCAAGTCAAGAAAATGACTTTTTATATCCACCGCCTTTGAGGATTGTGCTTTAATAAAGGGCAAGAAACACATTGTGACTATCACTCACTTACAAATCGTTTCAGTTACAATATATATGTAAAGTGATGCAACAATAATACTCAAAGTACAATTAATACTCAAATGTAAATTAATACGTAAAAATAAGATTTATTGAGTACAATCATGGCTGAATATTACTGTATCAACAATAATAGTAGGCCATGGTACAGTGTATCATAACGAAGTAACATTTCCTATAAATATAAATATTTTGAGGTGTTTCCTCTATAGATCTGTTATTTGTATGTCAGTGTTTCCTACTCCGTACTTAATCAACAATTCGCAGGCGAGTGCTCTCGTAAATTAAGTCAGAGGGTTTGATGTCAGTACTAGAAGAAGGAAATATGTTAATAAAATCTGGTTATTCTAGTATTTTCCTTGCTTCATGATAATGATGCAAATGATTTTTCTTATACCGATAAAATGACAGAATTTAACTTTTATTTTATTTATCAAATTGAGATTTTTTTTATGACAATTAGAGATAAGACGAGTAGGACGTCCAATTGATGGTAATTGATGCGCCCTGCCCATTACAATGCAGTGCCGCTCAGGATTCTTGAAAAACCCCAAAAAATCTCCGCTACACTACTACTGCGCTCGTCACCTTGAGACAAGATGTTAAGTCTCATTTGCCCAGTAATTTCACTAGCTACGGCGCCCTTCAGCCCGAAACACGGTAATGCTTACACATTACTGCTTCACGGCAGAAATAGGCGCCGTTGTGGTACCCATAATCTAGCCGGCATCCTGTGCAAAGGAGCCTCCCACTGGTGATTTAATACCAAGTTTTCTGAAAAGTTAAATCTAAGAATACTTTTTTCTACTACCATGCAGCAGCGTCAGTTATGTTTCTGTTTCTAGCGGGCGCTGAAGTTTGTTATTAGGCTACTGAAACTTTACACTTCATATTTTTAAGTGCCAGATGCAGTTCTTATGATTGGTAGGTTCATAGTAATTGGTACCGGAGTGGTACAGAGTGGGCAGGGTGTGTCATGATCAAATGAATTGTTGCTCGTTTCGTTACTTCGAATCATAAAAATCTTGGAGCGAATCACATTTTTCTCTTCATATATAAGCTTAAATTTTTTAAGTAAATTAATAAAATAAGTTACATTAATTTAAATAATCAAGTGACATTTTGTTAGCCAGAGTTGAGAGTAAATTAAACTACGTTTAAAAAAACCGACTTCAAAAACTCAAAAGTATAAAGTAACTTAATAGAGATTATTATTATACCTTTAATATTAATGAACTGCTACTATTTGTATGTGCTAGTCGGTGCTTGCCTGCTTGGGTTGTTTTGTTCTAGATGAAGCTATGCTCAAAGTCACGCGTGGCGAGTGTAGGTACCTGCTAATACATTTGTCTTGGTAAACTATCTGTAAACGGATCCATTACACAAATTATTTCCATATACAATTCTTGTCACCTCTAACTGCCAAGAGAACACTCACAAGATACAATACATAAAGATATTTCATTGTACTAAGTAAAACTTGTGATAACGTTCATATAACGTCTTCACAGCTATAATATTATGTTTTATTTTTATCTTTGTATTTTTCAGCTGTTCGTATAAAGTATTTGTTTTGAGATTTAAATTGTTAGTAATGCAGTTTTACTGTACAACCGCGGATAAGGCGTCAAAACCATATCAAATCTTTTGTTTTAATGAGAGAGAGAGAGAGAGAGATATCTATTATTAATGTCATTTAGATTTAATGGTACACATTTATGAAACTATATTATATGAACATTTTCTATAAATAAAATAACTTGTGCGAGTGTAGCTATTTTAATATAAAATCGCTGTTTTCTTAGAATTTTACAAACAATGTACTGTTACATTTTCTGTAAAGTCTGAATTATAAGTAATACGTCATAGCTGTTTTGTTGCTGTAGCTTTCTCGAAATAAACAAAGGCGAGAGATTTTAATGAAGCATCTGACTTATAAATATGCTTCATTTTACAACAATCTTAAAAATATCTCTTTTTGCTTAACATATTTTTAATGATAGTTAGCGATGAAAAACAACTTACATATTAATATAGAAATGATTTGAAAACCATACTTTAACCATTTTTTTTATTTTTAGCCGACTACAAAAAACATCGACTCTACGTAATTTGTGAGCTGATTAACCTACAAAACACAAATGTTGGACATTTGTATTTTTAACCGACTTCAAAAAGGAGGAGATTCTCAATTCGTCGGAATGTTCTTTTTTTTTTGTTGTTACCTCAAAACTTTCGACTGGGTGAACCGATTTTGATAATTATTTTTTTATTTGAAAGCTGGTGATTTCCATATGGTCTCAGTGTAATTTGGACCAGATATATAGATTGTATCCATGAGAAAACCATAAAAGTCTGAAATTTATTATACATACGTATAGCAAAGTGGATGATAAATTTACGAATAACTCAATATCGCGCCAACCGATTTCGATGATTCTTTTTTTATTCAAAAGGATAAAAAATGAATCAAGATAGTTCAAAGATAGTTTGGTGAGAGTTTGGTTAGGTTCTGATTACGGAATCCATGAAAACGTAACGGAACTCTTCAATTCTTAGGAGTATATTAACGATACTCGGCCGAATTATTTTTATGCTATTCGGATATTTCAGTCATCTACCATAACATAGTAATGGTCAAGTAATTGTCGTAGTCGAATATGATGACCAATGGGCCTCCTTAACGACAAACAGTAAGGGTGCAATCTGTGGCAGAATTTCTAACTGTCTGTAATTAAATTGCAAAGCACTTACGTTCATTGCTGCATTGAAAATTTTTGTATATCTACACATATTTAAACGAATTGTTAGTTAGTGTAGGCTAGCTACTTCAAATTCACTAAAAATCTAAAATAATAACTAGAATTAGATTAATTAATTAGCAATCTAATCATAGCGTTGCATAGCATTGCGTAGAATAGTGTTCTTGAAGTCGGTTGTGTTTTTCTTAAAATTATTTTTATTTTATGATTTTTAGTGAATTTGAAGTACACTAACTAACAATTTGTTTTAATGTGTTTTGGAATAGTGTTTTTGAAGTCTGTTGTTTTTTTGTTAAAATTATTTTTTGTTAAGATGTCTTCAAATGGAAATTTTAGATGATAATGTACAATAAAAATTATATCTTGTACTATATAATTCTAAAAAAAAGAATACAAGTAGGTAAATTGCAAACATATTGAAATATTTTTTTAAAAATTTTAATTGAAAATTGAGCAAAGCAGCTTAAGGGTCCATAAGTGCAACCAGGTCTACTTGGCACTGGATGCCCGCCTGGGTGGGCACCACAGAGTTGCGCCTCTTTCGTGGTGAAGGAGTAATGTCAAAATATTATTATGCTTAAATTGAAAGGGCACCGTACTGAAGTTATTGTGCTAATGAGACCTAAAATCTGACGCATGTGATCAGGGTTTTATCACATTACACTACGCTTTAGGGAGTTTCATAATGCGTCATGACTAAGATTATTTTGTATAGATAAAGATGAATTGCTCTGCTTTATATCTAATGTAATGATCATCAATTACCTCCAAAAAACTTTCTGACACCATAGCTTGCAGCGATAATACATTTCCCCTTATATTAAAGTGATAATATGCGATATTTAAACCCTTTTAAGTATCTCACGATTAAGTCGAGTTAACAAGTCTTTTGTGGGCCGTTGTATATGCTTTTACAACAGGATCCCAGAGAATGCTCAAAACAAAAGTATTACGTTATTCAAAAGAATTGTTAAGAAACGTTTGTGTGGTAAAGGTTACTATAACATAAATGACTTTCTTAAAGATACCGCAGATTGGGAATGGAGCGACCGCCCTCAGGCTATTAAATAATGAGTTTAACTTAATGTTACTTTGTAAATGTTACTTTAATTGTAAAACATATTTTTGATGAATAAAAAAGCCCGGTGAGTTTGTTGCGCCCATTCTTCTCAGGTCTGAGGCATTCATTTTGGAATGGGTGGTAGTTTTTTGACTTTCAATAAGTGATTTTGAATAAAAATATTTGAATATGAATTTGAATTTGAATATCAGGGTCTCATGTTTCTTTTAGTATTTTAATAGTGAATTCTGTGATATTTATTTTAATCTTTATTTTCATGTACTTTACTTTTCTCAAAATAATAAGCATATATACTTAAAAATCAGTGTACTAAATTGTATAAAATAAATATCCTCATCAATATTTTGATGTTGGTGCCAAGTTAAACGTAAAATTAGTATATTAAATACATCTAATATGTGCCTAATGTTATGTGAATATGAAACCTTATACGTCTTAGGTTATTATTAGTAATAACCACCAACTTAAAAATGTTATTAGTTAATATAAATGTGTACTAGGCTTACATACTTAAAATATGCCCTGTCTCTCTCTGAGATGTCTGTAAAATAGTGCGGGTTGAGGAAAATTGAAGCTTAACAATGATTCAGCCGAAATTCGACTATCATTGGTTAGAAATTATTTTCCTATTTTACTGTGGAATTTGGTGAAACAATATGCAAGAATATAATATTGAAAGACTGTACAGGCTCGTGTTTATTGATTTTCAACGTTCATCAGTTAACAATTTGACTGCTGCTTGAGATTTTTCTTACAAGTTGAATAGTTATGTGCTGTGCTTTTCACGTACATAATCAATTCGGTGCCTTGGTTTTTCAATATAAATATTAAAAATGTGTTATCACACTTCTACATATTAGAGCAATCAGTAAGGACTTGGTTAAAAAAATAGAAAGATAAAAAAATTACAAAAAATACAAAATTCATGTAAACACATTCAGTGACAGATCAACAATCAAAAGCTACTTACTAGTTGAAAACAGACAAGTGGACGACATATTGTAGTCGCTTGGCAAGAAGTACATATTGTGTTTTCATATCTATATACCAAATATAAAACAATTTAAAATATGGACCACAATTTTATCAGTGGGAAGCTCCTTTGCACAGGATGCCGGCTAGAGTATGGGTACCACAACGGCGCCTATTTCTGCTGTGCATCTGTAATGTGTAAACATTACTGTGTTTCGGTCTAAAGGGCGCAATAGCTAGTGAAATTACTGGGCAAATGATATTTAACATCATACGTCTCAAGGTGACGAGAGCAATTGTAGTGCCACTAAGAATTTTTGGATTTTTCAAGAATCCTAAGCGGCACTGCATTGTAATGGGTCCTGATTGTCTCGTCCCTTATTTAAAAAAAAAAAAAAAAAAACAAGAAATTAGTAAGACCAATGCCTTTTTTCTCAAAAGTTCTTCTCGTTTAATTGGTCTATTGTTAAAAACATCCAGATAAGGTTTGTCTGACCAGTCGTAGTCCGTGATGTGACCCGTTTCTGCATTACCACAATTACCACCTTCTTAACGAACACATGTATTAATCTGATACGCTGATTAACCAAAGTTATGCTAAATCTTCATCCAAGATATGTTTTACACCCTTTGGGGAGACGAAGATTCGTCTTGTAATATTAATACCGCCTGTGCCATCTCAAGTTGAAGTTAGGCGTGTTCAAGCTATCTGCCCCCTGATATATTACACAAGAAAAACCCTCCGGAGTCGTATGGGGACAAATTAATTGATTTATAGCTAACATTTATTTATAATAATATGTAAACATGATTTATTTCCACACCGTATTTTAACACCACACCTAAAGTTGGCAACATTAACGCCTACCCTAGACAGTTGAATTTATGTCGTTGTTGTGCAAGTGGACCAAACTTATGCAGTATGTTAAAAAGGACAATAATATGTACGTACTAATTATAACTGTCAAGTTAATTTAAAAAATATTTGTTAAGAATGTGATGTAACAATTAATTTAGATATTCTAACTACATTTTTTTATATTAGAGAGGACAAGCGGGCAAGAGGCTCACGGGATGCGGATAGGTGAGGCACATGGATATCCGCAACAACGGGTGTCAAGAGATGCGTGGTGTACCTTTAAGGTGGGAGTATGCTGTTTTCGTGATGGTCCTTAAGTCGTATAGGTTCGGGAAAACAGCAGCTGGAAATTGATTCCACAAATGTAATCGTTTAACACCGCTCACACTCACATCACAAATCACACATCTGCAATAACACTACACACAAATAGTCACACACTTATACACATACATTCACACATAATTACAAACACACATACATATATCACTGCACATGCCGGAGAGTGCGAAGTCTCTTGAAACGTAGAGTCCATTAGACTAACAGATATATTAGATTATAAGTGATCTAATCTCCATCCAGCCTAGTGAGCAAGCGGACCGAGGTGCGAGTCTCCTTCCGAGACGCTCCGCGTCTGTGAGCTACATTTTTGGCCTCTAAGACCTCCGCCCGGCTTCGTTGTAAAAGCCTTTAGGGCTATCAGCACAGAGGAGGTTTTTAGTCGGTAGAGGGTGTTTTCATCCCAATATATGGACCCCGATTCGCGGTCTTTAATACGTAAATATATTTTCTTCCTCTCAAAACAAAAATGATTCCACAAAGTGTCTGTGCGAGGCAAGAAATTTCTGGCAAAACGCGCAATTGTAGAATGCAACGTGATGCTGGTGGTATTAATCATTTTGACGTAAAGTCCAGTGGTGGAATTCAGCCGCTGGAATCAACCCCAACATTTATGTAGATTTATATTATAATTTAATATTAACACAATGATATTTATTTAATGATAAGTGAGCTACAGACTGCAAGCGGAAATGCAATTATAGTCGAAATAATACATGTAAGAAATAATGTATAACATTAAGGTTTTATACAACTTAGTATGCCGATGAATATGCTTACTGGGCCAAATAATATCAACAGAAGATCTTATAACTAAATAATTGGGAAGACCTACTGGAATAGCAAGGAAACGATCCAAATTTTTGATAGAAATATCCAAAAATAACGAAATTAGGATGATCATCAGAACAAAACTCTAAAACACCAATGCTATACCTATTTCGACATATGACTGAAAAACATAGTCCCTAAAATAAGCAAAATCAAAGAACTTAAAAATCTCAGAATGCAAAGAATTCTGCACCATGATGTGGGAAAAGCTTCATCTCAAAGATGGAAAGAAGCCTCTCAAAATAAGAAATGAGGACTTTTGTCGACATATGGCAAATAAATAAGATTGTCGAGGGAGCATATATTTATTTATTTGTGACGGCCTGTAAAGCCGAGTGGTTAGCGATCCTACCTACTAAACTAGAGGTCCTGAGTTCGAATCCCGGTAGGTGAAGCATTTATACGATGAATATGGATGTTTGTTTCCGAGTCATGGATGTTTAAATGTATTTATGTATGTTTAAGTAAGTATATTGTATTAAATATAATATCGTTGTCTTGCAACCCATAACACAAGCTATATGAGTATATACTTAATTTGGGGCAAATACTTAATTTTCATAGTTAATTTGTAAATCATTTTACTAAAATCTATACGGGGTTAAAGTAAAACAACAAAAAGCATTTGATATAAATTTGATCGTTAGCTCAATTCTATGATAATATTCACCTGCAACTTTGCCCCAATTCATGGGTTCAAATTATTTCGTAGTCATATTTGTGACTGAAAGTAGCCCAGATACACCCCATTACATCTGCCAGTGAAAGTTTAAGCAAAATCGGACCAGGCAAACAGATTACCCAAAATAGACGGAGAGGCATAAATAAAAAAAAATGTATAAATTTATTAAATTAATTTATTATTGTCATTATGTGTAATAATTGTTTTTTCACTAGTTTTTTATTCACATTATTATTATATTTAAACTATAAATAAGTAAACAGAACTTAATTTATAAATTTATACCTTTATATTATAAATGTCTCGATATTATTGCTCATTCATATTCTTTACTCATGAAGATTAAAATTCATGGAAATGTCATAGATACTGAAATAAGCCCCAAGAGGAAACATTTTAATATGTAGCGAAGCACTGTCATAGATAGCAGAGACCTGAATTTAGGTTCACCAATGTGTTTTGAAATGGAATATCTTCGATGAAAAACGTACTTGATTGAAGATGACGGCCTTAAAATCGTGACAGACACAAAAAAGTACAAGCTTATTTTCATGTGATGGTAACAATTTTTATCATTGCATTAAATTTGCGAGTTATTATCTATTACACAAATAAACCTTTCATTATTAATCTGGAGTTTCGTGCGAGGGTTGAGCAGGTTATCAACTATAAAGATACTGTAGATGAAGCCACTACCCGAGAGAACAAGGCATACAAGATTTATCAACGATTCGTCATTCGAACGGTTGGCTCAGCGGAAAGAGCGCTCGCACGGAACGCAAGACGCCGCGGGTTCTAGTTTCACTCTCATGGTCACGGTCAACTGGTGACACTCAAGGTATAAGCTAAGAGCTGGTCAATCAGCTCCTATACGACACATAGCATGACATAAACCGCTACTTCACGCCGGTATTTTTTTTTTGAGAGGAGGAAATACAGTTACGTATTTACGCCCCGAAATGGGGCGTAATATGTCGGACTCGAGTGTCCGCGTAAGTGGACACCCCATACCGACTAAAACCTCCTCTATGCTGTTAGCCATGCTTTTACAGCGACATAGGTCATGGGCCGTGGAGGCCGCAAAGACTACGCAACAACAGACAGCAGGGCGTCTCCTAAGGAGACTCGAACCTCGAACCGGCTGTGTGCTTGTGGGAAGGAAGCCGGTATTCTATGCGAGTGTGGTAATTGACCCAGACGAGTCTGGCCTGTTCGTACTGACGTCATAAGACCGCAGCGTAACTCTCCTACTTCAAAAAGCCCTTAGTCGCCTCTTACGATACCTTAGGGCCTGCGACTCCCCTATTCTTTTTTTTTATTTTTATTATTCATATTAAAAAAAAGAGTACAATGAAAACTTAAGACTAAGATGCGCCACAGAAACCTGTGTAGGTTTATGCGTGGTGCAAATGCATCACTTCGCTCACAACTACTGTACTTAAGAAGTATTTATATCAATATTTTATTTTTATACATAAGAAGGTATACTGTTAAATAACAAAAGATGAAATAAAAAAATAAAAAATACCTAATAAACACAAATATTAAGAACAGTTAACACCAGCCATTACATCCCCTTTTCCTCTTAGTGTATACTGCATATTTTTAAATTTACACTCCGGGGAAGGACAGGACAAAGTTAAGTAGTTGTTTATTGTACGTCAATAAATTAAGCCTGCTTATATCATCGCACCGATATAACGGAGCGGGAAGCATAGACCACACTTGAATGTATAAGGTCATTGACGATACTACCTTAAATACAAACTTATCAAAAGGTTTAGCGGGCAACTAGTTCATCTATAAACTTAGCTTTAATTCTAGTAAGCAAATAAAATTTAAAAAATCTTAATATTACGTATGTTATATATGTCTTAAATAATAAAAGAACGCTGCTTGCTCCCTTACCCGATTTCATCCTGCGTTCGCTAAAAGTTCTTACGGTTATTACAGAAGTATTTAGTAGCTATAGTGACGATAAAGTTTTACAGCTCATATCAGAGTACCAGGTAAGTATTATTGTTCGTCTTTTGCTTTTGTAAGAAATCCATGTTCCTGAATCACTAAAAAAGGAAGGAAACTCCAGATATAAATTCGTTATGTCAATTATTTTTTCTGTCCGTCCGAAACTTGTAGTAGGAAATTAATGACGTTATAGATGCAATGCAATTTTTCATTTTATGATTGGTAAATCTCATTAATTTATCATAGAAGAAAAATAAAACGTTTTTGTATAATAATAAAATGTTCCTTGTTGTATCTATAAGTGATTATGTATTGGATATCCGGATATAAATTTATAAATATATATAGTAAAATAACATATTATTATGTAATCTTATACAAAAGATACCCTTTAACCAGCTGTCCCCAATTTCTTAAGTAAGTTGTTCCATATTTATTGAAATAGGCGTTACTTTGCGGAAATGCTAAACCATAATTAATTTGAGTTTTCTTTAGTGTTAATTCCGCCAATATTTGTCTTTAAACAAATCGATACGTGTTTCGCCTCTATACGAGACATCCTCAAGACGTGTTGTCTTACCAAAATCTGGCACGAGACTGAAAGTTTTTCAGAAAACTCAAATCATTTGAATAAATTGTTCCATATTTATATGATAGATCAATTAAATATAGCAAATCAAACATTATGGCCTTAAAGCAAAGCTATCGAAAAATTCGCTTCTTGTTTCTATAAAAACGTCTCAAGTTTTAACGTACAGCAATCAAATAAAAATTTCACATTATTCCACCATGAAGAAGACAAATAAATACACAAACTGTTAAAACCTTAACCCTCTTAAACCGATAACCGTACGTGAAGTATACGCTGTACGTAGGCTTATTTTTTTATTTTTAGACATAACTTTGGATATGTTTATCAAGTAAACTTCATTTAAAGTAATTGTACTAATCCTTAAAAATATACATATAAATATCATAACCGAAGCTTCAATTAGCTTATATAACTATAAAGGAAGGACGGAAACAAACGAACCGAAAGGAACATAACTAAAATGTAATATAATACACCTCGCAAACCTTTACCTTTATTTTTAATAACATACTATTATTTATATGTGCTACATATAGATTTTAAGACGGTGCCAAGCCCTAAACAAAATAAAACTTAATATTATAAACAGCTTACTTACTATAATTATTAAGGTTGTCTGGCCAGGAGGAGGTTCTCAATTGGTCTGTATAATTTTTTTTATGTTTGTTACCTCAAAACTTTCGACTGGGTGAACCGATTTTGATAATTCTTTTTTTATTTGAAAGTTGGTGCTTCCCGTGTATTTTGCCATTGTAATTTGGCCCAGATCTCACAATTACATCCATGAGAAAACCATAAAAGTCTTAAATTTGCTATACATACGTATAGCAAAGTGGATGATAAATTTACGAATAGGTAACTCAATATCGCACCAACCGATTTCGATGATTCTTTTTTTATTGGAAAGGATATATTTCAAAGATAAGTTTGATTAGGTTCTGATTACGGAATCCATGACAAAGTAACGGAACTCTTCAATTCTTATTCAACTCTCAATCTACACATATTTATATAAATTGTTAGTTAATGTACTTCAGCTTCACTAAAAATCAAAAAATTAAAAATATTTTAACAAAAAAACAACCGACTTCAAAAACACTATTCCAAAACAATAGATGTAATATGCACTAAAAAGTGAAAAATGATTGCGTATTTTTATACAATCTAATAAAGTAATCTAATTCTAGTTACGATTATTGTAATTTTTGGAGTCGTTGTCATCCAAGATAGGTAGACACATCTCACCTATAACTACTCGTTTCTAGTTATAGGTGAGATGTGCTTGAGTCGTGAGGAGGCGAGAGCGGGTCACGGCGGAAGGACACCGATTCCAAAAATAACAATAATCGTAACTAGAATTAGATTAATTAATTAGATTGTATAGAATACGCAATTATTTTTATACTTTTAAGTGCATATTATTTCTATTGTTTTGGAATAGTGTTTTTGAAGTCGGTTGTTTTTTGTTAAAATATTTTTAGTGTCAGTTAATAATAATAATATACCATCAACCTGAATGAAAACTCCTAAAAAAGCCATGTACACATAAAACAATTATATCATCCAGGTAGACAAAAATCTTCATAAAATGAAAACTACGGGGCCAAACTATATAAAATTTTTATGGGACTAAATGGCATCTATTCCGCATCGAACTAAAGAAGAATTACTTAAATCGGATCATAAATTTCCGGGTGATCGAATTGAGTACCTCCTGCTTTTTGATGTTGGTTAAAAAATACAAAATAACATACATATCTGTGCCGCTGAGTGGGCTTCAAATTTACGTACAAAATAAGGAATAGGTATCCGTCCTAGAGAGAAGGGTCTCTGCTTTTTACGTTTCCGTTATCGAAGCATAACCAACGGGATTGTATTAAGTTAGCTGCTATCGTCTTTCCGTCCGTATGTCGACATGTATGTCAGCATCTCATAAACCGCTAGTCCAATATTTTGTTATTATTTAAATTTCTTAGTGGACTTAATATCGCTACACAAGGAACTCTTCAAAAATATTTTTTTTTAGTTTTTAAAGCGTGTTTGTTTTGGTTTCTGAAATTGTAATTTATATTGTTATCTTTTATATCTAATTTACTAAAATATTTTATACTTATAAATTTGAATTTACTTATAAAATAATATAATCTTTAAAATCACCACGAATCGATAATGTGAACGCATTAAGTAATAGATAATATAATATTTGCTCAAAATTAGTTGACACACGTAAACTGATCGCGTGAACGCTGTAGCATGTCGTTTTATTAACAGTCGTTACAAAATATCCCAATACTCCATGAACCACATCATCCACACGAATCCAGAATTAATAGCAGTGTAACTTTGTGATAGTATGACTTTAATATATGTTTTTTTAATGACAATAAAGCAAGAGACGAGCTGGCCCTTCAGCTGATTGTAATCGATATGCCCTGCCCGTTACAATGTAATGCACATACCGCTCAGGATTCTTGAAAACCCATAACTTCTGAGCGGCACTTCAAATTCGCTCGTCACCTTGAGATATAAGATGTTATGTTAAGTCTCATTTGCCTAGTAATTTTACTTGCTACGGCGCCCCCGAATCACAGTAATGCTTACACATTACTGCTTCACGTATTGTGCTGCACAAAATCTAACCGGCATCCTGTGCAAAGGAGCCTCCCACTGGTAAAATATAATGTTATATAAACAATGCCAAAATAATTCATTTTTATAATTCAATCTTAATAAAATGTTGATGTAAATAGAACTTGGTTAATTCATCATATCTCGCCAAGTCGAGCAAAAACAACCGGCGTGGCTTTACCATCCGTTTCTCGAAGCTTTAATAATTCTGACGTGTTTCAGATTCGACAAAAGAAAGCTATGGAACAAAAGAGTAATTTTAGTATACGTAGATGAATAAAATATAAGACCTGCAGTTGGCTTTCGTTTGCAATCGCTTTTTAGTATCATAATACTAACAATTAAAGTCCAAAAAGGTGAGCACCTCTGCGTGGCATAGCGCCATACCATCGACGACCGCCGGACATAAGAGGTGACCTAGTCTCCTAGGATAAGACTGCTTCCTCGTCGCTGGCTGATGGGCGCTCACCGGTACACTACCGGCGGGCTTGACCTCGCTGAGCAGCGGACGCAAGCCATCCACAGACCTACCACCCTACCGCAGTCCGCAGATTGCTTGCACTGCAGCAGGATACTACCAGATACGACACCATGGACCAACCAGTCCCACCCAGAGCCCCGCCCGATGTTGCAGGTGGCGATTACATCACTGAAAGGCCATTGCCCCGAACAGTTACGCGGAAGACCCAAATGTTTCAAAGTTGTGATTTGATATAAATATATATACACATTAATAAAAGATTGCGGTTTACCGCTAGAGAGCTACGTCATCAAAAAAATGTCAATTATATATTTACTCATTATGCAATGTGTTAGGTGATTGAATTAGCCTTTCAATAATATTACAGGTATGTGAAACCTTATAAGGGCTCTCTTTATAAAATATAAGAGTTAAAGCTTAAAGTTGATATTTTTTGTTAAAGTGAAGTACCTATGTCATATAATAGATATATGGGAAACGTGGTTAAATTACGATTAAAATAGGTTTTATAAGTCAACGAATATACATCAAATTAAAATTAATATGTCGTGGATATACCATTATATAATAATAATATAGAGGATAAATTTAATTGAATTATACAAACACCTAGTGACACTATCTGTCAGCCTAATTCTTTATATTCTAGAATTTTCTTGATTTCTTTCTATTATAGAATAAATAATTATTCCTTTGCTAAAAACATTAATACATTTCCCACATTATTACATAATGCAAACGGACTTTTAATCAACGTTAGTTGTTTTTCATGGAACAATTCTAACTGGAATATTCCAGTTATAAAACTGGAGCAACTACCCAGTTCAGCGTAATTTGCATCTCGCTCACTAAATCTGAATTACAATAGAGTAGAAAAGTAATTAATACTTGAAGTGCCTCATTGAAGTTCTAAACTGAACGCTCTTTTGAGTTCTGCTCTCAATCAGATGAACTTTCATTAAGTTTGTGAAGGCAATGAAAATGAAGCGATTATGTTGGATCGTTATTGTATTTAAGTTCCGATGGTGCGTTGCTTTCCTTTATATTAAATCTTATATTTTTGTAATAAAAACGTGTATAAATTTGCTTCAATAGTGGGAGACAACCCAGATTTTTTTTATTAAATGATAGGACAGCTTGGGTATGCAAATTTAAACAAAAAGGGAACATGTCCCGGGATAGCGTTGACGAGAACCGGAACAAACTTGTGTCTGAAACCAAGACTATGCTTTACAAGGTCTCGGAATGGGGCCGACAAAATTTAGTTCAAATCAAACCCAAGAAGACACAACTTTGGGCATTCACCACTAAAAATCTCCCTTTGTCGTATCCCCTCCATTCGAGGTCACTCCTCTAACTGCATGCCTGTATTGGCATACTTGGCGTCGATATATCGAGCGACGTTCAGTTCCGCGGTCACTTGGAAGAGAAGGCCAAACTGGCCTCTAAAAAGCTTGGTGTACTCAGTAAGGCGAGACAGTACTTCACTAAAAGCCACCGAGTGCATCTTTATAAGGCGCGAATTCGGCCTCACATGGAGTACTGATCTCACCTCTGGGCGGGTGCTCCGTAGTACCAGCTTCTTCCATTTGACCGCATACAGCGAAGAGCGGCTCGAATCATCAACGATCAAGTCATCTCTGATCGGATTGATTCTTTGGCATTGCGTAGAGATGTGGGTTGTCTCTGCATCTTCTATTGATCACGGGGAGTACTGAGAGGAGCTGTTCGGGTTGATTGCAGCGGCCGAATTCCACCACCGGACATTACGTGCAAAGTACCACCCGCATCACGTTGACGTCTGGCATTCTACAACCGCGCGTTTTGCTAGAAATTTCTTGCCTCGTACAGCCACTTTGTGGAATCAATTACCGGCTGCGGTTTTCCCCAACAGATACGACTTAGGGACCTTCAAGAAAAAAGCATACTCCCTTAAAGGCCGGTAACGCATTTCTTGACACATCTGTTGTTGCCGATGTCCATGGGCGGTTGCCTCAGCTCTCCCCATCCCGTGGGCCTCTTTGTGTGCCCGTTTGCCCCCGCTTATATATATAAAAAAAGGCCGAATTGTAAGTGCAGTATTTAGTGAGTATGGCATATTATGTAGTTGTACTGTGTTGAGTTCTCATGAAAGGCTTCGTCATGCTCACTTAGAATTAAGCAGTGACATGTTCTTGTGGCGGTGGCGTGTCCTTGAATGTTTTGTCCTTTCAAAAGTGCCCCCCCATACAACTAAATAAGCTTTTACTTCTTAAAATATATCATAGTTTTACTTAAAAACCTACTTAGTATAAGGAATAATGCATCTGATAGAAACGTACCTACCCAGTAATAATACCGCCTGAGAGAATGTACACACACTCCTTGCAGGTGCAATAAACGTTATTTACGATAATCCTCCAGCACTTACTGGATTGAAAGCGTCGAGTTTCAAAGGATTCCTGTGGTTTCTTAAAGTATTTCTGTAGTGACAAAACGTGTCTATTCAATTTCAAATATTATGGCGATGAATAGCATGAAGCAAGTTATGAAAGGAACAGAATTCTTGAAGATTTGCTGATGATAACTTAATTATTAAATTAAAATATATTCTATAAATATATGACGAGGAAAGAACCTCTGTATCGTTTTTAAAAGGTGTGACGTCATTACTGTTGACATCACAATTGCTATCTTGCTGAAGATCACTCATTGGTTCTTCTAAAGAAAACTACACGAGTAGGTATTTTAATACTTTCGTTTATTCAACGGGCAGCGTTACGACGTCCCAGAGAGGTCCGTACCGTACGACAGCCCGAGCACGACTGACCTAAGTGTCTTTTTTTTTTTTTTTTTTTGAGAGGAGGAAATACTGTTACGTATTTACGCCCCGGAACGGGGCGTAATATGTCGGTCTCGAGTGTCCGCGTAAGCGGACACCCCATACCGACTAAAACCTCCTCTGTGCTGTTAGCAGCCCTGGCTTTCACAGCGAAGTAGGACGTGGGCCGTGGAGGCCGCAAAGACTACGCAACAACAGTCGCGGGGCGTCTCCTAAGGAGACTCGAACCTCAGACCGGCTGTGTGCTTGTGGGAAGGAGAGAGAATGAAAATGAAGATGAAATGAAGATGAAATGAAGATGAAATGAAGATGAAATGAAGATGAAAGATGAAAAGGTGATAAGAGCACACTCGCCGGCGAGTGTGGTGATGTTTTGTGTAATGTATGTAAGTGTGTATGTATGTGTTTATGATTGCATGTATGTATGTTTGTATGTGTGTAAGTAGTGTTAATGTTTGTGTGCATGTATGTTTGTGTTTGTGTCTGTTTGTGGAGTGTGTTTGTGATTGTGTAAGTCGTGTATGTCAGTCCGTCAGTCAGTCCGTCAGTCAGTCCGTCAGTCAGTCCGTGTGTGAGTGAGTGTAGTGAAGCGATTACAGGACGAGGACTAACGTCTCGTCGGGTATCAAAACAATGTGTGGTGTATCTAGGGTGCGGGCCGCTGGCCATCGTCAGAGTGACGATTGCCAGTGGTTTGCGGTGGTTGACCGCGCCTACGCCTGCGAAGGCGGTGTGTGCGTGTCTGTGTCGGTGTTTGTGTGAGACCTAAGTGTCGACCGTGCGGCTGTATTTATAGGACTCGTTGCACGTGCACGTGTTTTCAATTCGTGTTGTTTTTTACAATAATTTTACGTCACAATGTAATTAGAGGATAAATTATGAACTAATTTTAACTAAAATTAGTTAAACTGAATTATTCTCGTTTTTATAATAGGTGTGTTGTAGTATTTGCGCCGATATATATTTTTGATTGATTGCTTTAACTAGATACCTTTTGTTGGCGCAACTAGAACACCTGCATGACTGGTTCTCGCGTGAAGCCTACGTCGCGATCCCCGCTCCGGTAACGACCAGACTGCACTGTACAATCGTAGCGGCGACACGACCCGAGATTTTATAACTTAGAGAAATAGTATAATATATTATATTCCTTACAAATTATTAGTAGAAGTTAACAATAAATTCAGTTCGAGTACTATCCTGAAGTTTTAATATCAAGAGAGCTTAGTTGAGGAGTACACCGAACACCTTTTGTATAATCTATTTTAGTATTTATATCGAGATTTATGACTTATTTTCTAACGATTCAAAAGTGTAACCCACTTGAAAAATAATGTTTGACTTTGAATTTAGTAAGCATGAATAGAGATAAAAAAGTATCATTATGATCGAATACTCATATTTAAGAATATGCAAAATAAAAAAAAATAAAACGATTTCCTGGTGTCTTTTTCACAAGTGAAATGAAACAAGCTTTCTCTTTAAGAGGTTATAAAAGGGCGATTCCTTTAGTTAGATTTTGACTTCGGCTATACAAAAATTATTGTAATATTATCGGTATGAGCTATTTATAATATTATTATACTATTTTCACGTATTTTTTGAAGACCAATGTATTACGTCATATGGTAAAATATAGCTACAATTTTGAACACAATAATAATTATGATAATAGCAAATTATCAATTAAATAGCACTCAACATCAAATCACATTGGCTTTCTATGCTAGATCTATAAATCTATGTATTACCTAACAAAACTCAATCTCCACATTCATTGATTTTAATGACTAATAATTGTTTAAATACATTTAAGTCAATGTAACGACAAAAGAAAACAAGAACATCAAACTACTGGCAAAGTAAAAGCAATAACACAATTTAACAAGAGAGGATAATATCTCTCCGTCGGCCATCGCAATTTACTTGGACAGCAACTAATATTGGGGAATTCGTCTTCTAATCTCGCTATTGATCTCATAACTGTTTCATAAATCTCCTTTCAGTTTAAGTCATTATGAAAGTGGATTGTTTTTCTTCTGTGTTATATCGTAAATCTCTATTTTTAACTTTTTATCGATTGTTTGTATGTGATTGTTTACTGTCATATTAACATGCATTCACAACATAAAGATGAGTTCTTTCGTTCTTAAGTTTTGTGAAGTTTTATAGTAAAAAAGATTAGGGTACACTATTTTTGTCTAATTTTTTCATTAGTTTCTTTGTATATTCATTTCGTCGACATGTTTAATAAGTATAGTCCGAATCGTGAACCAAATACTTCAGAAATCACTAATATATATTTTTTAATTAACTGTTAACGACACTATTTAACATTAAATCAATATTTAAGACGAATGTAGTTTCACTAAACGATGCAGGACTGGAACCCGCGACCTCTCGCGTTCCGTGTGATCACTCTTTGACTGAGTCAACCGTTCGAGTGACGTAACGTTCATAAATCTTAATATGTCTCTGATCAAATCTCAGATTGTGGCTTCATCTACAGTATCTACTTTAAACTTGACTTGCGCCCGATTGATTGACTCATAACCCTTATGCTAAAAGCAAATAATAATTCAATAAAATCAGGTTAACATAATTCATTGTATCGTTATTAGAATAGGGATCGCCATCGCATGTCACATAAATATTTTTGAAACCCAAGATAGCCTCAAAAAGCTATTCTGCAGTGACAACGACCCTCCCCCCTTCCCCACTCAAATTGCTGTCAAATAGATGCTCAAGCCATAAAATATTTTTCAAGTAAAAATGTCGGCGAAGTTCAAGTGGCAGGTGTAATTTAATTTAGGTGGGAGTGGTGGGTTGATAGTAATTAAATTATGGTGAGGGCTGATATTAAGGCCCCGCTTGTTATTCGTAGAACGTGCGATTTATTGACTGTTGTTTGACGTACTGGCAACATGCGCCACATCTAATGGAGTCAAATTCTTGTAAAAATCTGTACATATAAAGAGAATCAAATTAGAAACATTGAAAAAGACATTGAAAAGTTACTTTCACATTTCAGAATAATTTTATAATTGTCGTGATCGTGAAGATGTTCTTCTTTTCAAGATGAACTATACTTATAGATTACTTACTTTGGTACAGGAGCGATGGAGGCCGATGATACAAAATCCTCCTTCCTGCGTCGTAATCCTCAGTATTGAGGATCGTGACCACCCTTCTGTATCACTTTCTCTCGTATGATCATTCTCCATCTATTCCTGTCTCTGGCGGTGTGAACCGTAGAGTCGAGAGCGGAGTAGATCTGGTGTCCATCTGTACATGGCACTAATAAAAAAATTTACATAAAGGTAAAAAAATAAATTCTAAATTAGTATTTCTTAAAGGTAGATAAGTACGTATACTTTTCATCCAACTCTTTTAAGCTTATGCTTTGTTAAGGCAAAGTCAAGCAAAAACTTTACAAAGCCACTTTCAATGAAAAAGAGAAGGATTAGAGTATATAAAGTAACATAAATAACCCAACTGATATCTCTACGAAGGGTGGAAAACTTTTATCGGACCCAGAATCTCTAAATACCTTCATCTCTATCTGAAAGCTTAGTATTTCCTGACAGAAATAAGTGTGAGATTGTATGTGTTGAACTCAGTTCTAACTTGGAAAATCCATCTCTATCAATCTGAAAACTTATTAGTTTTCGATGTTTTATCAATAAGTATAATATTGATGGTTTGTTTGGCAAAATTCAAATTTATTGGTTTGTTAGGGGTATTTCGAGTCTATCAATATTGTTAATTCAATAATTAAGTAATAAAATGTACTTTAAATTTGCTTTTCACGTAACATATGTCAAATTACTTGGCTGGTAATAATAATATCGAAACTTTAATTAATTTGACAGTAGAAGTATACTATTTGTTCACCTTTTTAAATTAAATTTTGCTCTTAATGCTCAAAATTTTAAAAAGTTGATACTCATTCTACGCCTGACAGTTTTCCAAGAGTGAAATTAAACAATAATAATTTAAACTTATTTATAATTAAGGTCTACTTTATTTGTTTATTTAAACTGTCTCAAAAAGAAGGCCATTATTATCATAGTACTACCAGCGATTTCATCAACAATATTATTACACTACTGATGTTAGGAGAGAAAGTATAGTTTTTTTTTAGGAGGTCAAACGAGCGTACGGGTCACCTGGTGTTAAGTGATCACCGCCGCCAAAATTCTCTTGCAACACCAGGGGAGTCACAAGAGCGTTGCCGGCCTTTAAGGAAGGTGTACGCGCTTTTTTTGAAGGTACCCATGTCGTATTGTCCCGGAAACACCGCACAAGGAAGCTCATTCCATAGCTTTGTAGTACGAGGGAGAAAGCTCCTTGAAAACCGCACTGTAGAGGACCGCCACAGATCCAGATGGTGGGGATGAAATCCTGACTTGTGGCGTGTCGTGCGAAGGTGGAATTCGGCGGCAGGAATCAGGTCAAACAGCTCTTCGGAACACTCCCCGTGATAAATGCGGTAGAAGACACACAATGAAGCGACGTCTCTACGCAACGCCAACAGATCCAGCCGTTCACAGAGCACTGAGTCCCCGACAATTCGAGCTGCTCTACGTTGCACGCGGTCAAATGGATCGAGCAGATACTGGGGTGCGCCAGACCAGATATGACAGCAATACTCCATGTGTGGCCGGACCTGCGCTTTTTAGAGCGCTAGAATGTGGGCCGGCTTGAAGTATTGCCGTGCTCTATAGATGACGCCCAGCTTCTTCGAAGCCAATTTGGCTTTGACCTCCAGATGGCCACGGAACTGGCAATCGCTCGAGCTTTCGAGACCCAGTAATCTGATACTAGGCGCGGCTTTAAGAGAAGTGTTCTTGAAGAGCGGTGATACGACAAATGGGGTTTTTTTAGTGGTAAACGCGCAAACTTGAGTCTTCTGGGGGTTAAATTGGACAAGGTTCAATTTACCCCATTCCGCGACCTTCTCAAGAGAGGACTCGATAGAAGACACAAGTTTCTCCCGGCACTGGTCGACGATTTCCCAAGAGAGACCTGCATGGCCCGTGTATACGGCATCACCAGTGCTGTCGTCCGCATAGCAATGTATGTTGGAGGTGACCAACATATCATTGATATGCAGAAGAAACAGCGTAGGAGATAGCACACAGCCTTGGGGCACTCCAGCATTCACGGGCTTCGGGTTCGAGCAATATCCGTCGACAACGACCTGTATGCTACGAAGCTGGAGGTCCACTTGCACAAGCTCTCGGGAAGCCCAAATGATGGAAGTTTTGAGAGGAGCGCCTTGTGCCATACACGATCAAAGGCCTTCGCTATATCCAGGCTAACTGCCAGGCCTTCCCCCTTGCTTTCAATAGCCGCCGCCCATCTATGTGTTAGGTATACCAGAAGATCACCTGCCGACCGTCCATGGCGAAAGCCGTACTGTCGGTCGTTGATCAACTAGTGACCCTCTAGGAATACTAAAAGCTGGCGGATAATTATGCTCTCCATGATTTTAGAGAGCAGGGAGTTGATAGCAATAGGCCTGTTGTTCGCCGGATCCGAACTGTCTCCTTTTTTTTGGATCGGATGGATAAGGGCTGACTTCCATGAGTCAGGGACTACGCCTTTGGAATAAGAGTGCCGGAATAAACGCGTTAGCACCGGCGTCAACTCAGGGGCACACGTTCTAAGCACGATTGGAGAAATGCCATCCGGCCCGCTTGACTTCCTGACGTCCAACGAAAACAGAGCTCGCCTAACAGTTTTCTGTCTGAACTGTACTTCAGGCATAGAGCTCTGACACCACGGGATGGTTGGCGGTGTATTTTCGTTGTCGTCAAGAGTCGAGTTGGAGGCGAAAAGAGCGCGAGCTCGGCTTTCTCTTTTGCCGTATGGGCCAGGGTGTCATTTCTCATGTGCAACGGCGGCATGGACGGCTGGTTGAAGTTACCAAGAGCAGCTTTCGACAACGACCAGAACTTGCGTGTTCCGGGCGGGTATCTGGAAAGCTGCTCGCCGATTTTGACGACGTGCTTAGACTTCGCACGGGCGATTTGCCGCTTAAAAAATCTGGAGGCATGGTTATATTTCCTCTTAAGAACTTTGCAGTTCGGATCTTTTGTGCCCAGCGCCGCAACCCAAGTTCGATACGCCTGTTTTTTGCAGTCAGATGCTGCTTTAACTGATGCATCGAACCAGGGCTGTGATCTGCCACCGATCGGTACTACAGATGACAGATAGTAGATAGATAGTAAACAATAGGTAAAATGCGTATTATATATTTTCACTGTCTAATTGGCGCAGATCAAAAATTATTTTACAACGAGAACTATAAAGAATTAACAAATATATTTTAAGATTTAAATTTTTTACATCTTTATTACTTAAATTTGAAGAGAATAACTCTGGTATTAATGACTAAAACCGGTTTTGCCGTTCCTCTAAGGTAAGAAAGAAGAAGAGCTTGTTGATGATATGCTATTATGGTAATATTATTATGCTTCTATTAAGGTAATTTAAATTGTACATATACTTTTGTGTGCTTAGACAATTAGGACTTAAAACTTACTAAATAACTATTGAATCAGTTATAATTAAGCCAATAATTACCTCGGAGTTTCCCTGCGAGATCAAATATATGAGAATCCGTAGGCGAACCAAAGTTCTCGATAGAGGCCAGATGGTTGCGAAACTAAAGTGGCAGTGGGCAGGACACAAAGCTCGACGGACAGATGGCCGTTGAGGCACTAAAGTCCTAGAATGGCGAACACGTACTGTTAGATGTAGTTTTGGTGGGCCATACATGATCGACCGCCGAACTGGTCAAGATCGCCGGAACACGTTGGATGAGGGCTGCGCAGGACCGATTATCATGGCAATCTTTGGGGGAGGCCTTTGTCCAGCAGTGGATGTCTTCCAGCTGAAACGATGATGGAATAATGATGAAGCCAACCCTATATGCTGTTAATGTCATCGATAATAAATAATTCCTGTTCCGATTGATAAAATCTGTGTGTCAGTATGTTTGTACTTGCATCACGTAAAACTTCTGCATAGTAAGAAATGCAGTCTTCACCGATGTATTGCTAGAAGTATAAATTTTAACATAGGTACCATTCTACCACAATAAAATATATAACTCCCACCTTAATATGTTCTATTCTCAACTAACTCTACACCATTAAATAAATTCACGCGTATGAATTCTATTCCTCCTATCCGATACTTAATACTTTATAAAGTGGAGCGTTTTTTTTTAATGAAAATAAGGGACGAGACGAACAGGGCGTTCAACTGATGGTAATTGATACGCCCTACCCATTACAATGCAGTGCCGCTCAGAATTCTTGTAAAACCCAAAAATCCAAAAGCGCGAACACCTTCCTTAAAGGCCGGTAACGCTCTCGTGATTCCTCTGGTGTTGCAAGAGAATGTGGGCGGCGGTGATGAACTTAACACCAGGTGACCCGTACGCTCGATTGTCCTTCTGTTGCATAAAAAAAAACATTCTAAGCGGCACTACAATTGTGCTAGTCACCTTGAGACATAAGATTTTAAGTATTATTTGCCCAGTAATTTCACTAGCTATGGCGCCCTTCAGACCGAAACACAGTAATGTTTACACATTACGTACTGCTTCACGGCAGAAAAAGGCACCATTGTGATACCAAAAATGTAGCCAGCACCTCGAGCAAAGGAGCCTCCCACTGGTAACTGGTTTGGTTCAGCTTATGTAAAATCCTGTTTTTTATAATGACCACTATTTATTATTTAGCACAAAAGTAAAAAGCTACTATTTTGGACGATGCATTGATATTTTATATACCAAAGTACAAATTAAAAAAATTAGACATTAAAATATATTCACAATGAACAAACTAATTCAATACACCACTAGTGCTTGTATTACTCTCGCTGAGTGGACTTATAATCTAGGTTAATCTGAAAACAAACAATGCTTTATTGACTAATAGATGTCATTCATAATTTGAACAAGTTGAGCTTTGGTATTCAATCGAATCTGATAAATAAAAATTAAATACGAGCTAACTAGCCTTAGAAAACAAGGTCTAATGAGTAGTTGACAGTCTTTTTATATTTTGAATATTCCTAAACGTATAAAACTATCAACTTTAAATATTAATATAATAAGCAATTTAACTGTACTTTGGCTGACTTTGTTGTTGGATACGGGTTGTACTGTTATGGCAGAAAGTATAAAAACATATTTAGAAAAAAATTCATAACTTACAAATAAGATTACTTAAAACCATGTTAAATATAAATTTACTAATAACTACCAAGAACTATTTTCCTATTGTAATGTCATGTCGATACACTCTAAAATAAGATTCGCTATTTTAGTTGTAGAATATGATAATACATATTTACAAAGATACAATAAAGAAAAAGATTTACAAAAAGATTTACAAATAGGTGGCAAAATAGTCCCCACTTATCTTAGGTAAACTGAATATATATATAATATATATATTTTCTGAACTGGCTTTATTTTATTTTATTTTAATTTTATATTGTAATCGCAGCGTTTGTATTTTTTGTTGTGTACTATATTTTTTTATCAAGTTTTGCATATTTTGTATCTTTTATATTGGTAATTTTTGTCTTTCTTTATTCTTTAATGTTGGTTTTTCTACGTATAAGGTATTTGGGTAGGTTTTCAGTTTTAAGTAAGTATGTGTTACGCTGTAAGTAATTAAAAATTTTAAAACGTTTCTAAACCACAGCGCGAGTTTGTCTCGTAATGGGCTACGCTGAAAACCAGCGCTGTAGCATTTGCTACAGCATACGCTGAGCGGTGTCCATTTTCGCATCATTATCGATTCTATTGTAAAATATATAATTATGTTCACAAATATTATTTAACTTTAAGCAATATTGTTATGTTTTACTTTAAGGTGTATAATAAAACTTTGTAAATTAAATTGTGTGATGATGATGTGAAATAAAATATGTCTATGTCTATGTCTGTCTAATGTTAAGAAATATGAAAGAAAACAAAAGATGAGGAAACTAGCCTACCTAAATAAGTTTTGTCTACCTAAATATAACAATCTATATGGTAAAAGAACCTGTAACTATGTATTACCTAGGATATTAAATACATTACCTAATGATCTAATAGATATATATCTGCAAAGTAAAGCTAAAAAAATACTATCTAGAACTTAATAACCAGGAATACCTATGATGTTTATTTTTAATAATACTTCTATATGTTATATTAAGTCTTAAGTAATTAAAACAATTATTGTAATGCAAACTTACCGCTCGCACATAAACCTTAGAGGTTTTGCGAGTATGTCTTTATTATTATATATATTAAGATAATTTTGTTCATTGAATAAATAAAATGAATAAATAATAACAGTAAACATTGCTTTTGGACTGTGAATAAAATTCTAAAGGAAAGTATAAATAAAAAGTAATTCACAAACACACACACACACACAAACCACACTCGCACACACAAACCACACTCGCACAATTACTGCGTCTTATTATAAATATTGTTAATCTGTTATTTTGTGTTCTACAATAGTATTATTATAACCTAACTTAAAGTTCTGTTGATTTTGTGATTTAAGAAATGAATAAACTTTATTTATTTTAAAAATATTCAGGCTTTTATGTTCGGTATTATTGAATCTTAATACGTATGTTTACTTGTAATGTGCCACGTTTTAACCAAAGTTAAACCTACTTGACTATGTTTTAAGTGAACCGAGATTGCTATTACCATTCTCCTGGGAAATCAATGATACGAACTCATTCTATGCTAGCACAGCTGACCTATAACAATGGTAGAGACTATAAAAATTAATAAGTTCAGATTCTATTTTCAAATAAATGAAAAATTTTATTGGAGAAAACTCTATTTGTCGTTTTTGTAGTGGCGTTGATATTGGTACTTGTTTTGTATATTATTCTCAGAAGACCAACAAGTCATCTGCCTTATAATGGAGTTCAATATAATATTATTGGTAAATTACATGTTGGAGCATGCTATTCTTCATTGCTTCTTTCATTGACTTTAACGGCCGTTCCCAATATTCAGCCTATCTCTAACTTGAGATAAAAATCGTAACTATCGTTGACTTTTCTGTCCCAATAAACTTATCGACGGTAACTCACCTTATCTGTACACGCTGTCTGTCAATGGGAGGAGGTATAGCTTACCAGCGATAGAAGTTTTGTATGGAAATTGCAATTCACGCTTCCTAATGTAATGCGCTTCAGATTATTGACAGCTAATTACTGACAGTAGAAGGTAGTAATTTATTTATATCTGTAGATAGTATATTGGGAACAGCCGTAGGTGTTCAGGCGTCTAACAATCACTTACGGTTATTTTTTATCTAAAGTGATAAAATTATAAAGTTAGTAAGTGTGCGAGATTATTGCTGCGTACATAACATTGTTATGTAAAATACAATATGAAAAGCCTTATTTCTGATACTGTTAATATTTTACCAAGGTTAATTTATTTAAGTATACTTATCTATAATTCATTAGTTAAATCACACCTTACATATCTAATTGAAATATGGGGCAGTGCTCAAAAAACCAAGTTAGCTGAATTGCAAACAATACAAAATAGACTCATAAAAATGTTATTCCATTTCGCTTATTTAACACCTACTTCTAAAATATACAAACAAACTAAAATCATGAACATAAAACAACTTTACACATACCATACATGTATACTGATACAAAAAATTCTACATAATTCCATCCATACATCAATCTTACTCACCCAAACTAAACATGCGTCTAAACGCAGCACGAGACGAGCCAGCTACTTGATACTACCTAAGACAAGAACAAATTACGGCAAGCGTATGTTTATTTACGAGGGCGCACAACTTTTTAATAGTCTACCTTCATCTCTCAAAAAGATTAGGTCACTAAAAACATTTAAACGTGAGCTATCAGACTATATTGTTTCAAAGTTTTTATAAAACACATGTCTGAAATTGTTTGTTATGTGACAGTGCCCTGTAAAAGTGTGTAATCTTAAATTTTGTGAAGAAGAATAAGTACTATAATGTGTAACATGTATGTACTGAACATCTAAAGAACGGCGGATAAATTATTACATCATATTTTTATGTTCTCATGTAAGTGACAATATTATGTTTTTAATGAGAAATAAATATCTTTAAACGTAAGTAGTATTTATTTTCAAATCCTATATTAATTTTGCTTATCGTCATCGGTGAAATTAATTGATGATTGGTCTTGGCAAAGGGGTTTATGTTTACTGTATTTTTCTACTTATGGCTGTTCTTTGCCATGTCGCTTCAGCATTTGTTTTACCAAACCATTTAAACAAATTTCCAAACTCACGATAACACACATTGATAACTTCCTCCTTTATTTCAAATTGATTATAAAAGAAATACACTACGCAAGTTCAAAGTGATAAAAATATTTCGATGAATTACTAGTATTTTAAAAACTATATAACAGAATTCGCTATCGACATTAATAGAGAATTATAAGATAAATACTGCAGGAAAGTAGAGAATATTAAAAATCTGACGTCTCATTAAAATCTCTCGCCTTGTGTATTTGAATAAAGCTGCTTCAACAAAGCACTGAAGTATAATTTCCAGACTCCAGTGTAAAATCTGTGTCGCAACGCAATGATGGCAATCCTTAGCTGTGCTGTCTCATCCATGAAAGTCGTGTAAATAAAATTATTAGTGACAAATTGTACAAACAAATATACAACCAATATTTAATATACTATTATTTATCGTGAGCCACTTTTTTATTTTCAACCAGGAAAACGACAATCCTTATCAAATTTTTTTTTTTTCTTTTTTTTTTATGGAATAGGAGGACAAACGAGCGTACGGGTCACCTGGTGCTAAGTGATCACCGCCGCCCACACTCTCCTGCAACACCAGGGGAATCACAAGAGCGTTGCCGGCCTTTAAGGAAGGTGTACACGCTTTTCTTGAAGGTACCCATGTCGTATCGTCCCGGAAACACCGCACAAGGAAGCTCATTCCACAGCTTCGTGGTACGAGGAAGAAAGCTCCTTGAAAACCGCACTGTGGAGGACCGCCACACATCCAGATGGTGGGGATGATATCGTAACTTGTGGCGTGTCGTGCGAAGGTGAAATTCGGCGGCAGGAATCAGGTTGAACAGCTTTTCGAAACACTCCCCGTGATAAATGCGGTAGAAGACACACAATGATGCGACGTCTCTACGCAACGCCAAGTGATCCAGCCATTTATATAATGATTAGTATTCTAAGTCTGGCCAAAAATATTGTTACAATTAAAAATATGACATTTGAATTTGGAATCTGTCATTTTTATATTATTGTTCATTGAGTTTTCGCATTTTGGCGCCAATACAATATACAATATTTTGCGATATTAAAATATAGTGGGGTGATAAAGAGAACCGAATCGCTGGCCGTTGTCTAGTCCCAATGTTAATCCTCTGGATTATGATTTATGGTTAATTTTAGAGAGTACAGCTCGCTCTAAAAGCCATGATTTGGAATTTGGAGTCCCTAAAACAATCCGTACGATTGGCAGTGAAGAATTTTCCCATGGAAAGAGTGCGTGCTTCTATTGATAACTGGCCTCAACGCTTAAAGGACTATGTTGCAGCTAATAGAGACCACTTCGAATAAGCTTTTTATATTTATGTTTTAAACTAACACACTGTTTAAGAAATAAATGATATTTGCAATAGATTTTTTTTTCTTTGTTTCAGTATTTATGGCACGACTAGGTATTTACATAGTGTATAGTTTCAGTATTGATAGTCGGAATAATAGTGGCACATTTGAATTAAGGTATATCTATCTCAATAAGTAGCATCCTTAGTTTTTGCCTGCGAAGATAAGGATTACCTAGAATCTGATCATTAAATAGTTTTGTTTTTACAATTGTATGGGTTTTAATTTTTGTTAATTGTTATATGCATAAGCTCATGAGCTTAATATACTTCACTATCATGTGAAACCCAAGGCTGTCCAGTTATTTCTCAATACGGGAGATAGAGAAGATACTTAAAGGAACCCAAATTTTTGACATAATTTAGAGAAATATTTTAATATTTTAACTTCGATATTTGTACAGATCAAGTAATTTAATGTTACGATCAAATTCAAATCCTATCAACGTTTGACGAAGGTACCACAACAATTATAAATCAATGCTTTCAATGTACTTCATTAGTTGGAATAAAATTGCTTGATAATTTCCCAAAATCCATACCGACAAGGTTACATTTTGTCTCCCCACTATTAGTTTGATACGCACGCTATATCGCCATTATAGTTTGGACGATAATAAATATTCGTGTTTGCGTGTGATGTCAACAGGGACACTAGACCACTATCTTTTAAATTATTGTCAAATTTACAGAAGGGAGAGAGGGATAAGATAGAAATGCTATAAATCAAAATCAGTTTATTCACGTAGGTCCCGGAAATGACACTTATTTATGTCGAAAAAAAAATATTCTTATTGAATCTACCGCTACTTCGTAAAGGGTTTAGCTAATGAGAAGAAGTAGCAAGAAACTCATTGCCACTCTTTTATATCAAGATTTACATTTAAGTACATCGATTTACAAATCATTTCAAATTACAATATAATATGTAAAATTCAAATATAATATGTATATAGGGATGGTTGACCTGTTCTTCTTAATTATTGTCTACCACTTATAATTGAAACCATTAGAACTCATGATTGTTCATTCGTTATATACAGTATGGAAGCAGCTGATATGAAATAAATGTAGGTAATACTTGTTAGCATATTAGCTGACGATATGCCAAATATTAACGAATTCCATGCTGTGGTTTTGTCAAAAAGTAGGCCTTTCATTTTGAACAAATTTAAACATCCTGTTAGATTTGTGTTACGGGGTCAATGATTCAATGAACTTGAATATTTCAATATCATAAGGTTGCCGCTCTGCCTAGTTGCCTTTGAATTGCGCCGCCCGCGGCCGTCAAAGAGATACACGTGCCGGCGGTATCTCTTTGACTGCGGCACTATTCAAAGGCAAGGTCAACGTCGTCCGGCGTAGGGAAGGACATCTTCTACCGATAATTAGCTTTCTTTAAAGGGAAAGATTGTAATCGATAAATAATAAGCTATTTAAGTTTATTTTGAAATTGTTCTGTAATGATTATTGTAAAAATACTACACCTACCTAGGTTTTTAAAATTGATAATGATTGTGAAGAAGGAAGAACCAAACAATAACAATTAATTACTTGTTTATTATTTGAAAGCAACCTAAACCCCAAAATTCTGAGCGGCACTAACAACTGCGCTCGTGACCTTGAGACATAAGATGTTCTCGGTCTCATTTGCCCAGTAACTTCACTGGCTACAGCGCCCTTCATACCGAAACACAGTAATGCTCACACATTACTTCTTCACGGCAGAAATAGGCGCCGTTATGGTATCCATAATCTAGCCGGCATCCTGTGCAAAGGAGCCTCCCACTTGTTCGCTACTCAGGAAATCACTCAGAAAACAGTGGTTATGTAAGTTTTGAACTTACATAAATAAACTATTTTTTTTACAAAGTTTATCAATTCATGGATATTGTTAAAAATATTAAAACATTTGAATAACACAAAACTACTAGTATTTAATGCCTTGTTTAGATTGTTGGTTAATAATTGTAAATAAAGTATCGATAAACTAGAATTGTGGGGTATTTACGCCTTTATTTATTTTTGCCACTTTATTTAAGTATTTGTAATTTGTTATTCAGTTTAATGCGAGCTTTGGGAATGTGTGTCCGATGTCTGGAGTGTCCAAGCGAGTGCTTTACGCAGCCCGCGATTGTTTCAAGATTTTGTTGAAAAAGTTAAAGTTTGAAAAATTTAACTTTCAAGTTCAAGTGAAATATTTCAATTATTTTCATTTCTTCGCTATTATTTATGTTATTGTTAAGAGCTTGTTTGCGAGAAGAGAAGTAACAGCCGCCGTGAGCTATGTTGTCGCTCCTCGGGGTCAAAGTACGTAGTCTAAACAGACTGTTTTCTTTTTTCTAATTCAATTTTGATAATTAGTTTTTTTGAATTTTTTTTTTATAATTTAGGGATTTTAATTTATTTATTCATTTTACTATACTTCTGTGGACCAGTATGTCTTGTATTTTCATTTATTTCATATATTTGTCAAACCATACTGTATATATATTTTTCGGTTTTGGTCAATAGGCAGCATTGTTTGGAACACGCTTATTAGACGGAGGCTCCGTTGCACAGGATGCGGACTTAATTATGGGTACCACAACGGCGCCTATTTATTTGTTCCGTGAAGTAATGTTTAAGCGTTAATGTGTTTCGGTCTGAAGGGCGCCGTAGCTAGTACAATTACTGGGATGACAAATGAGACATCTTATGTATAAAATTACCATGAACTACCTGTACGTCCTACTGATCTCGTCCCTTATTATCATCAAAAAAAACATAATAGCATAGAGGAACTGTTCATATTCCTAACTATTTAAAAAAAACTCTGAATGGGGTCACTGTGTCCAACCATGGGATACAGTAAGCATGATATAATATTTTCTAAATAATAAAACCATAAAATGTTAGAAGACATAAAGTTGGTGTTTTATTTCTTATGAATGAAGGAAAATAAATTTTTCAAATAGGTACCTGCCTATTTACCAGTGAGGGGCTCCTTTGCACAGTTTTTTCTATGTGCTTCAAAGGGCTACCATAATAATACGCAATAAATAAATGCTTATGGTAACTAACGTATTTGATTCGATATGGCTTAATACTGAATCCGTCTTAATTGGTTTGTACTTTGCAAATTATATGTGACCACTTTTTTAAAAATCTAATATATAAAATTCTCGTGCCATGGTGTTAAACTTTGAACTCCTCCGAAACGGCTTGACCGATTCTCATGAAAATTTGAGTGCATATTGGGTAGGTCTGAGAATCGGACAACATCTATTTTTCATCCCCCTAAATGTTAAGAGTGGTCCACACGAAAACGACGTGGTCCAAAAAGAAGTGTGTGAAGAATGCCAGAAGCGAGACTCGCCAGGGAGTAGTTCGGGAAGAAAACCAAAAGACAGAATAGAGATTAATCAGAATGACCTAACGATCGAAAGCCTGCTACAAGAAGTGAACACAAAGTTAGGCATTTTGTACAAAATTGAAAAAAGTTTTGAGGATCTCCGCGGTACTGTGGAATTCTACGCCGAACAATATCAAAAAATTATAGAATTCAAGGAAGACACTGAAAAGAAGTACAAAGCTTTAGAAAATAAAAATATTTATCTAGAAAAGCAAAATATGGCGTTGGAAGAACGTATATTACAATTAGAACAAAAGGAAAAAGATAAAAATGTGGAAATAATAGGCTTAGAAAAAAAGAAAGATGAAAAGATAACTGAAATAGCGAAAAATATGTCTAAGATACTAAATTTAAAATCAGAAGAGATAGCGTTTGCAAGGAGGGTAGGCAAAGAAAAAGAGATAAGTGGTAAAATATACCAGCCGCTTGTTATCACCTGCCGTAATAAGGCGTACAGGGACAAATGGTTAGAGGTTCGTAAAATTATTGTTACTAATGGACAATTATATAACAACAATAACCAAGAAAGAATTTATATACACGAAGACCTGCCTAAATACAAACGTCAGTTGTTCTGGAAAGCAAAAACAGAATTAAAATCGAAGTATTTATTATATATATGTATTTATGATATATCTGGGTACAAAACTCCAACATATTGGTGAGAAAGGAAAATGATAGGAAAATACTAAGAGTAAGAAGTGAAAAAGATATTGAAACTCTCAAAAATATATCAAACTAATGCTTTTATTATATTCTTATTATATTTCATAAACAAAGTCCAATTACAACTAAGTAAAAAATTCAATAAAATTCGACTATAATTGCGAATATACACATATAAAATTTAATAGATATTTAGAATCAAATGAATTATGTAAATCACTCCAAAAAAACGTCAATGGCATTAATATATTTCACTAGAACATACGATCGTAAAGAAACATTTTAATGAGCTATTGGTTATGCTAAACAAAAGCCTGAATTATATACATGTATTAATATTAACAGAAATAAATATAAAACAAGAAGAGGTAGATTTATACGCAATACCAGGTTATGATAATAAATTCTCTTACACCAGAGAAAGTAAAAAAGGAGGAGGAATTATAATTTACGCCAGGAGTAAATTAAATATAGAATTTAAGAACATGCAATGCACAGCAGCCGAATGTATATATGGGAAATTATTTATAGGTACAAAACCACTACATATCTTCGCGGTATACAGACCCCCTAGAAAAAACAAAGAAAGTTTTGTGACACAGCTGGATATTTTATTGCGAAACCTGCCTAAGAGTGATGAGATAATTGTTATTGGTGACACAAACATCAATATATATACAAATAAAAATGACTCATTAACAAACAAGTACACAACTGCCTTAGCCGAACTAGGCCTAATAAACGCAATACCGAGTTCGGAAGCAACACGAGAGGAGATCGTGAATGGCCGGCTGGATACGTCATGCATTGACCACGTGTGCGTGCGAACGAGACAGGAGACGTGTGATGCGTTCGTATTAGAGTGTAATATATCGGACCACTACGCTGTAGGTATTGCTATGAACATTCCGCAGAGCAACAGCTGTGAAGGTAAAGACGTACGAAAAGTTTTATATGATGAGAATCTTATCGCAGATAAACTAGATAAATACGATTGGCATAAACTTTTACTAATTACGTGTCCACTAATTTTATATAATAAAATTTATTCTATTTTTAGCAGTATTTAATTGGAATCTCAAAATGAAATTATAGTAAAACAGAAGCGAAAAACTCAACCGTGGGTTACCAAAGACTTATACTGCATGCTTCTAAAACGAGATGCTTTATTTCGCGCGTGGAAAGCGTCCTATAATAAAATTAACAAACGATTACAGTACACAAAATTCAGAAATAAAGTAAATAAAGAAATAAATGCTGCTAAAAATAAATATAGGCAGAGTCAAATAGAATTATGTAAAGGAGATTATAGGAAAATATGGAGGAATATTAATAGCTGGATAGGAAGGGTGAAACCTAATATAGATAGTGTAATTATGAAGTACATAGGAAAAACCAATAATTTGATAAATATTTGTGATGAATTTTCAAAAAGTTTTACGAAAGAAATCATAGATTTAAAACATGTTTGTAATATGAAATTGTTAGACCGAACGACATATGTAAACCTAAATAATGTATCCTTCAGATTTGCTAAACCCTCATCGAGGGATATTTATAAAATAATCAACAGACTTAATATTGAAAAATCTCCTCGTATAGATAAGATAAGAGTTAAAGACTTAAAATTTATAAACGAAAAGATTAGTCCAGTTTTAGCGCATTTTATAAATATTAGTGTTTTAACTGGATTATATCCGAATATATTAAAAAGTGCATTAATTAGACCTGTTTATAAGAGTGGTAGCCATTACGAATATACTAATTATAGACCAATAGCAATATTATCAGTGATAAATAAGATCGTTGAAAAAATAATTGTAGGACAAGTTTGCTCTTTTTTAGAAAAATTCAGTATGTTGACACCTCACCAGCATGGCTTCAGACAGGGGTCCAGCACTAAAACAGCGCTAAACAACTTTTCCAACTTTATAAATGATAGTCTAAATAGTGGAAATCAGGTAATAGCTCTCTTTCTAGACTACAAAAAGGCATTTGAAACTTTAGACCATGATGTGTTGCTGCAAGCCATGGAAGAATGCGGAGTGGGGGGTAAAATGAATCAGTGGTTCAGAAACTACCTCGCTAATCGGACAATTAAACACGATGATAAATGGAACCACTGGTGAAGAGGCTAAGGTGACCCTAGGGGTGCCGACTGGCTCTGTATTTGGCGCTATTGGGTTTACAATGCTTGTCAACAGTGTAGTTAACGTCGTGCAAAAATGTAATATTTATATGTATGCTGATGACATGTGCCTATTATATGCGTCTGAAAACATAGAAAGTGCACAAATGGCAATCCAAGACGATTTCGAAAATATTATAAAATGGGCGCATGACAACAGCATCATATTGAATCTAGAAAAAACTAAGTGTTTGCATATTTTTTCTACCTACAACAGAAATGCAAAAAATATAAACTACAATAATATACCTATAATAGGACATACTTACGAATGTTTACACCGAAATAAAGCAAGATGTAACTGTTCCGCAATAGAATATGTAGAAAAATACAAATATTTAGGATTAGTAGTTGATAAGAACTATAATTTAAAATTACATATTGACGCGCTATGCATAAAATTGAGAGCTATTTTAAGCAAATATTATCAGCTAAGGTACGTAAATAATAAACAAACACTTCACACTGTGTACTATGCGCTAGTTGATTCGCTTATCAACTACGCTGTTGGTGTGTATGGTCGTACCTACAATACATATACTAAAGAGGTATATATCTTGCAAACCAGATTTATAAAATATTTGGTAAGCAAAAAAGATAAAAATAATTGTAAAGGTGATTATCGAAAACTATATTCACTAACTAAAATACTACCTGTTGATTTAAAAACCAAATTCCAAATAGCAATAGATTTTTATTTTAACGATAATTTGAAAGTTCCTATAAAAAATAAATATAACTCCAGAAGCGTGAGGGAGGGAAAGTTAATGGTTCCAAAGGTTAAAAATTACTACGGCAAAAGATTGAATGAATATGTGGTGCCAGTCATATACAACGAGATAGCGTGGTTGAGGAGTGTTCCCAAACTAAATAAAAATGCAGTTAAATGTAAGATGAAAAATGCGCTGTTGAATAGCATTGAATAACTCTCACTGAATGTTGTTCAATGTTATTCAACAATAACAATATACAATAATAGATTTAGTAAATGTTTTCTTTTGTCTAGTTTGAATAATTGTAATAATGTTTAGTTGTAAGTCCTAATAGTTTAGATTAAAGTACGTAGTAGTTAAGTATGTACACATAATTAAATGTTTTTTAAGCGCATTTACTTGCCAACAAACTGTTGAAGTTTGGCAAGATATATTAATAAGTTAAAAGTGTACTTATTTAATTTAAAATAAAAAAAAAAAAAAAAACGATTTTTTTTTTTTTGATATTTTTTTTAAATTTGTTTGATTATGAGTCAGCATTAAAAAATACATACAACTTCAAATTTTCATCCATCTACGATCTACAGTTACTTTTGTATCGCGATTTTAATATCGGCAATACAACGTTTGCTGGGTCAGCTAGTATATAATATATATAATTTATCCTTTATAGATATACATAAACCCATTGTGGACATTTCTCTAGATCTAAGAGAAACAGCCCTACCTCACATGGACCGACGCACTTTCTTTTACAATCTTAATATATATAAATCTCGTGTCACAATGTTTGTCCTCAATGGACTCCTAAACTAATGAACGGATTTTAATGGGGATTACTTCATGGTGTGCTGTTTGATCCAACTTAAGAGATAGGAAAGTTTTTATATCGATTCGGGACCCACAATTATTTTTATTTTCAATATTTGTTTTGTATGGACATATTTTCTATGAGAGAATTTAGTGACGCACGGTTTGACAGTTCCGCTGTAAAACAATTTCATTTTAACAACAGGGAGCATTTTTTACGAAATAATTCTTGATGTTTTGAAATATTATTGGCAAATTCCTATAAAATAGTATTGTTTTATCATCTACAGAACAACGTCTGTCGGGGCAGCTAGTACATTATAATGACACTTATCCGTCTATTCGTTACATATTTTCCATCATATTATGTTAATGTAAAGTCAAAACAGTGTCTTCGAAGATTTTGCAAAATAAAGAGTTTTAATTGAAATTTACATTAAAAAAAAATATGAAATGAATTTAACACAAAAATTTAATCTAATTTTTTATTTTGTTAAAATAATTTAAAAAAAGAATCCCTCTTAATTATCTTAATGCCGGATATAACGACTTCCTCTTAAATGCCCGGAAATGCTCTAGTAATTACACTTTTGTTGAAAATGGGGCATGATTAAATCATTTTACTGCCAGGTGTCTCGTAAATTGATTTATGTCTGTATATACCTTAGTAATAAATGAAGGCAGTGTTTTAGATGTGATTATTTCTAAACTCGCTATTTGGAAATTTAATAATGCAGTCCTTAACTGAACTAAATGAAAACTCACACATCTTTCTACATAATAAAATTATGTATAATGTTCAATAACAATGTAAAATATTATGTAAATTTATATATAATGCTAGCTGACCCGGCAAACGTTCTTCCATTAAATTATTTTTAGAGTTAAACCGTTTGTTGGACATTGCAACAATACTTTATTTTTCTAAAATAAACGTAGCCAAAGTTACTCCTTATTACATCAGCTAACTGCCAATCAAAATCAATCCAGCCATTTCAGAGATTAACCGAAACAAACTGACAGACAAAAATTGTAAAAAAAATATTTTGGTGTAGGTATGTACTGTTTATATATTCATTTATATGTAGTAAAAAACGGTTATTTCAATATTTCAAACACAAAATTTTCTTTATATAGATTATGTGTAATTAAATTGTATAAAATATATTCAAAGTTAGCCTAAAATCTTTACATTGTAATAACTTGGTTATACTGCCCAAAGCTTTCGTATCAAGTTACGACGCAGAGGCTAACATGTCAGGCCCTGAAGTTGACAAATGCCTGAGGTATGTTTGCAATCCTATCTTACTTACGAGTCTGACTGACGAGAAAGCAATTATTTAACTATACCCCAGCTAGGAAAATCCACCTACTATATTATTATATTACTATGTAGCTTATGTTGTCAATGTTAACTTTAGAACTTAACTTGTTTGAGATTGCTAACACATGAAATCAAAATCTTTTTAATGCAAGTTACATTATTACAAAATGGTAGCACACAATAAAAACTCCTTAATTTTACATCTATTTAAGTTACTAAATGTTATAATTAAGATTATTACAGACAAACTTTTGTTCGCGATGAACAAAAGAAAGATTGATATCTACTTAAAGATGTATTCGTCTGTCTTAACAGGATTAGATAATGTTATAGTTTCTTGTGTAGTTCAGGTGTCGTGTGCAAGTAGTTGAAGTAGAACAGACTGATTAATAATAATATTGACACACTTTTTACTCAAATTATCTTGCCCCAAGTTAAGCATATATAGCCTGTGTTATGGGTTACAAGACAATGATATATTTAATACAATATACTTACTTAAACATACATAAATTCATATAAACATACATAAATACATTTAAACATCCATGTCTCGGAAACAAACATCCATATTCATCATATAAATGCTTGCACCTACCGGGATTCGAACCCGGGACTTCTAGCACTGAATGAATGAAGGTTGTATTTGACAGTTAGATGAAGAATGAAGTATGATTGACAGAGTAGGTAAACGAATTATTTGAGTTATTTGATGGGTTTAGATGTATGGCTCGATATAATAATAAAATTAAATTTAATACAGTCCACCATAGGAAATTAGGCGTCGACAACCATCAATATTGTTTGGTGGGACCATGATTTTTTTTAGTGGTTGTAATGTCAAAGCTGTAATAAATAAATAAATAAATAATAAAAAAACAATGGTAGGGGTGATAGTGACAGTATGTGGCAGCCTGCAAGGGCACAGCAAGATTTTATATAAAAAAATAATATTAGGAAGGAAGTTTCACGGATAATAAAACTACTTCTATTTATAATAATATTATGTATGTTATATCAAGTATCACAATTAGTATCGTGAATATATTTCGTTAAGATCATAGAACCATTGTTCAACTTAATTTTTTTAAGGTATATTTAAAATAAAGAAGGCTTTCCTTTATTTTTTAATATGATTCGATTGTAAATTTATATTGCCATGTGGCAAGGGCTCGATGGCACTCGTGTAATTATGTAGAGTTACAAGACCGAACGTTTTTTAAAACATTTACACACTTCTAAGATTAATATTGAATTTAGAGTTAAAATTTAGTGTTTAAATAATAGTGTTTACACGAATCCATCTAGTAAATATTTTATAAAAGTCTGAAACATTTTTTTGTTGGATAAATATAATATCTTTTATTACACTACAGTTTCCCCATATTAATATTCCATATTATCTGGAGTGTGCATAATAATCATCAATCTATTTTCATTTATACTGAATCGCTACTTTTTTGACTGTATATGCTATTCCAAAAGCAACTATGACATGACACTATCATATTACTTACTAATTTTATTCTTACTCTTAAAATTAAATATAAGTAAATTATTTTCTTCGTAATTATTAGTTCTTTATAAAAATCATTAATTTTTGTAGTAATAAAACTCACTTCTGGTATTAATTACACAAATCAAATTTGAAAAAAAATATTATGAACGATGCTATTCGATGAGTTCTATGCGAGCGCTCTTCCACTGAGCTAACCGTTCGAGTGACGTACCGTGGATAAATCTTTTGTTGTTCAACTCGCACGGTTGCATTTGGCTCAGTCGAAGAGCGCTCGCGTGGAACGCGAGAGGTCGCGGACTCGAGTCCCGCAGCGTTCATAAATTTTGTTTTCAAATTCAAATTGTGTAATCCAAAAATCGTTTTTTTAATCGCTTTTCTCCAAAGTTCTTTACTTACTTACTTTAAAAATCTAAAATTAGACGAGCCACAGTGAGCCACGGCCGGGTTTAACTTATATCTTATAAATCCAAAATAAATTGTAAACAATTTTCCATAAAAAAAGATCCATCTTTCTTGGTCCTCAACAAATTCGTTATGCTAATGCAAATCCCTTACGCCTCTTAATTATTTCGTTAGCCTAACAGGACAAAGGCGATGATTACTTTCTTGTGAAATTCTTTATTAAAACACTGGTTTGAAAATTATTTTAAAAGAAATTTATAAAACACGCCTGGTTTTATTACGTAGGCGGTCTTAGATTGACTTAAGGACTTAACTTTTACAGTGGTTGTTGAAACAAAGGATGCAATTTTAATACTTAAATACTCTCGGTAGATTATTATTGAAAATGGGCCATTCTTACTGATATAAGCTATAAAGTAAAACGGTAATAACATTCAGGATTTATAATATTGTACATGGTTAATGTTTATTACTGCCATTAGTTTTCTTTATGGTACTTTAAATTAAAAATCCGTAATTTGGCCCTGCAGTTTGTAATTAATTAAAAGGCATAAAAGGCATTTATTTTCTCAAAATTGATTCCTATCGAATTCTTTTTGATGTCATTTCTAATAACTACTAGATACTACTACTGCTTCGGAAACAAATGGCGCTCTGAGAGAGAAGAAGCGGCGCAAGAAACTCTCCCAGAATTATTTTTTTGCGCTCTTTTCAATAAAAATATACAATATTGTACAGTCATTTCTATCGTTATAAAATAATCACAATCTAGTCTCAGGCTGTCCGATCATTTAGATATTCAGCAGTGGAGTAATAGGATTTACGACAGAGCCATTTTTTTTTATAAAACATTTAAATTTATTTATAGATAATGCCTGAACAGTAGCTGGGACTTTATTATAGAAGTGTATACATTTACCCTTAAAGCTATAATGTATCTTATGAAAAAAATTAAATAAATATTTTCAAAGATGTTGCAGATTTAAAATCTAGAGACACATTGATTGCGACAGTAGATGCCGGGCGTCAAGCGGCGCGTCCTTTTAACTAGCGCGTCAAAGACAACGCTCAATATTCGCGCTATAGCACTTTATCATTAGCAGCAATCGCACGCGTTTATCGAAGATCTCTAGCATGGAAAATAACAATTATTACGTAATAAAAACGTGCTTTTCAGTGTGACAATCTGTACTTTTTTTTATGAAATGTCTAGACGAGCAGGACGTTTGAAAAACCTCAAAAATTCTGAGCGGCACTACAATTGCGGTAGTCAGCTTCAGACATAAGATGTTAAGTCTCATTTAATTCTCCCAGTAATTTCACTAGCTACGGCAGACCGGCCCTTCAGACCGAAACGCAATAATTTTTTCACATTACTGTTTCGCGGCAGAAATAGGCGCCGTTGTGGATACACATAATCAAGGCAGCATCCTGTGCAAAGGGAAGTTAAGTTCAACTTATAACTCAAATCTCTTGTAAGATAAAACGTGATTTTTACTCAAAAGTATGTTCTTACTTTATTTATAAAATACACAACTTACATAGTATAAAATATAAATAATGTATGCATATTTCAAAAGGTTAATTGTTACACAAAACAGATTAAAAGAGTATGCTACGAAAATTGAAAGTTATTATAAGGAACAGAGGGAACCTTCTTAGATGGACAGAATCGTATATAAGAAATCGCTGTCAGGCCGTCGTCCTCGGTGGTTTTAGATCAGACTTTGTTGAGGTGACTTCTGGTGTACCTCAGGGATCGCACCTGGGTCCTTTGTTATACAATATATGACATCAGTAATTGTTTTGCTAGTTCAAACTTCTTGCTGTATGCTGACGACAAAAAGATTTATAAAAAGATTTCACAAATAGACGATTGCTTTATGTTAAAAGATGACTTAAATAGACTATCACAATATTATAAAATAAATAAAATAACAGTCAATATTGCTAAATGTCAAATTATTACATTTTCACGAAAGCATAATAACATAAAATTTGATTATACTTTAAATAACGAAATTATTCCAAAAATTACCCAAATAAGGGATTTAGGTGTGATCCATGATAGCAAACTAACCCATAATAACCACATCGAAATAATAACACAGAAGGCTTATAAAAATCTAGGGTTTATTCTTCGCACTTGCGAACCTTTCAATGACATCTTGTACCTAAAAGTGCTATATTATGCTTACGTGCGAAGCGTCCTTGAATTCGCAAGTCATATCTGGAGGCCTACATATCAATGTTATATTGACCGCCTTACAAAAGATATTTATAAAAAAATTTAATTTTAAATCTCAATTCATTCCTATAGACTACAAAGAAGCCTGTAATTATCATAAAATCGATACCTTGGAAGATAGAAGAGATGTAATTGATATGTTACTCCTTTATGATATATTACATAATAAATTTGACTGTCCAGATATCTTAAATAAAATATCATTCCAGGTACCAACATTACGTACTAGGCATACTAATTTATTTAACATTCCCTTTGCTTCTACTAAGTATCTTAAATATTCACCTCTATTTCGAATTCCTGACATATATAATAAGAAATTTTCTTCCGTCGACATTTTCAACTTATCACGTCTGAGGTTCAAAAAACTGATATTAAACTGTTTAAATTGCAGGAGTTAATCATCAGTATATTCAGGATAAATTATTAGTCTCACATCGTAATTTAAACATTATATTCGAACACTCACATTCACTCACACCACTCACATTCACTCACACTACTCACATTCACTCACACTACTCACATTCACTCACACTACTCACACCACACAACCTACTCACCGTTTCAGTTACTCAATATGGATACGATTTCTTCTTTTCTTTCTATTTAATTTTTTCTTGTAAGTTTTTCTAGTATTTTTCGTTTTTGTCTTAAACTACTTTGTCGCATACTTATTGTACTGTTAATAGTATTCCTTTTAATTGGCGTATCTATTCTGTATAATTTTAAATATATTCTTTTCATTTTGTTAGCTGTAAGGAATCATAAATAAATAAATAAAAAAAAAATAAAAAAAAAAATTATGAAAATGTCTTATTGAGGGTTCTGATTCAAAGGATATTAAGTATTGGTAGAGTTGCAAGAGTGTAGAAAGATTATATTATGTTATTTGTAACACATAGCTAGTATGCTTATGCAAATTAGAACATATATTGACTATATCAACCTGCATTGTTTATGAACCTCTTAACTGCATATTCAAATTCAAATTCAAAAATACTTTATTCATGTAGGTCACGAAAATGACAATTATGAATGTCAAAAAAAAATAATAATATTGTTTCTTATAGAATTTACCGCTACTTCGTAAAGGGTTGAGCTAATGAGAAGAAGTAGCAAGAAACTCATTGCCACTCTTTTCAGCCAAGATTTACATTTTAATTGTTTTACAAATCATTTCAATTACAATATATGCAAAGTGACGCAACAAAAATACTCAAATGTCAAAAACTTAAAGGCTTACTCGAGTAAGTCAAATAAGAAAAAAAAGTAAATTAATACTTATAAACACAAGAGTTATTGAGTATAGTAGATGCATCAATCCACACATACCGTAAATAAATAGAGGCATTATGTGAGCATTTCATAATCTAAAATATATAATAACTTTAACTTTAAAGAAAATAATGATAATAATAAAAAACACATCAAGCAGACCTCCCGGTAACAAGACCATCCAGCCACCACGAGTAGCACCCGTTCACGAGCATGACGCATGGACCAGCCATCGCCTCTCTCGACCATATTTTAGGGACGATACCTGTCACGAGAAATCTACCGAATAACAAAACAATTCAAGTTCATCTACATATTATGCAATACTTACTAAATGCCTCTACTTACAATTTTGCTTCAAATTACATCTCATGATAATTATTATTATTATTCTTATTAAAATTGATTAAAAACAGAAACAATATTAATATTTAAATTATATAACTATAATGACATTTATCAAACTAAGACAGACATGTAACGGCCCAGCAGCTCAGTCCCAAGGGTTCTTTAGATCCAGATATTCAGATATTTTATAGTACCCATTTGTATACAACTTTTTCTTTAGCACTGATTTATATTCATTTAAAGGTGAGTTCTAAATGTCAATAGGGATCTTATTATAAAAACTTTTTGAAGTCGACTTACATGAACAGCAAGCCTATCCCTATTTCTAGTTGAATTGACATTATGAGTGTCACTATTTTTTTTAAACGATATGAAGTCCTGGTACCTGGTCCTAGCGTGTCTATGTAGTGATACGTCGTACGCATGAGGTCAGAATTTATGAAGGTATAGTCGGATCATACATATGACTCTTCTTCAATTATGATCACCTGGTACCAAAACACTGTATAATGATCGACTTTCAAATCACAGTGATGCTAAAGAGGTTTTCACTTCAAAAACTTAACAAAAGGAAAGGTTCTATATTTGGAAATCTCTTCAAAAATTGGCAGAATAACGGATCGTTGAAACAAATCATAACCCGCAAGGGATGATTGAAAAACGTGTCCTCTCATTAAAGTCTCTCGCCTCAAAGAATATCACGATGATGTTTTTTGAACTTTTTATCTTTTGTATTTACTCAGTGATTTAGCTTTCGTTTAATCTTTTAAATGTTTGAAGTGTAGAATGTAATGCGATTATTTCTATTAATATTCTAATTTTCTTATACCTATTTGTTGTGTTGAGTATAACAGCTGCTATATATCATAAACGATCATATTATCAAAATACTATCTTAAGTAATTTCAAGCACAGTCATAAAAATGTATAATAAATTTCCTAAGACTAAACACGAGATTTGAATCAGGGAAGTATTAAAAAGATGAATTCTAAAACTTTGCCCATTAACGTGCTTATCAAATGTGAAAAGTGAAATGTTTTTTCGCTTCTGTAATAATAGAGGTTAAAGTATAAAATTAACATAGAACCTTCATGGTTT
This sequence comes from Leptidea sinapis, assembly GCF_905404315.1. Lineage (NCBI taxonomy): Eukaryota > Metazoa > Arthropoda > Insecta > Lepidoptera > Pieridae > Leptidea > Leptidea sinapis. The sequence goes on along the minus strand of NC_066309.1, from coordinate 6,575,940 downwards.
TGAGATTTTTGATTAAAAACTTTCACAAGGTACCTATGTAAAGTTCTTTCTTTCAAAATATGTGCAACATTCGATAATCGACTATCAGTTATTTTTTTTAGCTTAGACAAGAAAGATAGATACTTCAAAAATGATGAGAGTGATTTTTGAATACGAGTTACGAGGTGGAACTAACGGGGCAGAAACAGCTCACAATATCCATGTTGCGTTTGGGGAGGGGACTGCTAATGAACGCACCGTACGATTTTGGTTTAAACATTTTGTGATGGAAGCCGATCCTAGCCAAACTACCAAGGAATTAACGGCATGGTTTAACGTTACCCTACCAACAATATTAAATAATTTGCGTCAAATAAAAAAAAAATGGGTGCCTCATGATTTGAATGACTGCAGAAAGAAACACGTATTGAAACTTGTGTTTCCTTGTTAAATCGATACAGAAATGAAGGAATATTGGATCATGATGACATGCGATGAAAAGAGGATTCTTTACTGTCGTAAAGCTTACCTTATGTCGTACCTTAAGTGAAAAATGCAGTGGCTGACCCCAGGTGAAATGCCGCAACAGTGTCCCAAAGCAAAGCTTACCAATAAAAAGGTATTGTTTGGTGATCTCAGTATGGTATTATGCTTTTATAACTTTCTTCGATCTGGTCAAATAATAACAGCAGATATCTACTGTGCCAAAGTCCAAACAATGACAGCAAAACTAGCTATGGAAGCCCTGACTCATGAATCCATCTTCACCATTATTCCATGATAACGCGAGACCTCATACAGCACGAGAAACCGTTTTAACTCTAGTCCTGCTCCAACGGACAATTTTCTACGTGATAAAAAGTTTTCTTCTCAGGAGGCAGTACAAAATTATTTCATACAGTTTGTCCAATCTAGATAATCACAGTTCTACCGCAAAGGCATAAATGACATTCCTATTAGATGGCAGCAATGTTTTGATAATAATGGTAACTATTTCGATTAAATAAATATGTTTAATTAAAAAAAAAACAATTTGTGATTTTTAGACCAAATTGGCAATTTAATACTTTATCTGTTACTGTATTTCTTACTGTATGAATCCTTAAAGGCTGTGCAGTAAACTGTTGTTGACGATAATATACTATCAAGAGTAATAAGAGATAGTCATTTAAAATATAAAGAAAAATTTATCGAGGCATTTTATCACAATCAGTTAAACCTGGTTTATGTCATGGTTACCATGGCTCATAAAATATGATTATGTATGTGATACTACAGTATAACAATAGTTTTTATACTACAGTATAATAATAGTAATAGTTTTTGAGACACAAGTAAATTGCCACGTCTGTCTGTTCAAAGATACATACTGGTTCCAATACTTCATCATCATCATCTGCTTGACAAAGTCCTCCAATACTTACTTGGCAACTACTAGTTGCTGAGTATGACAGAAGAAGAATAAAAAGAAGTTTCACATTTTAAGGAGCACATTATCCTCTGCTCCGGCGAAGTGAAAGAAAGCTAACGTCGGGTTAATTAATAATAAAAAAATATAAGTTTCACGCAAAAAGCTAATGTAATTCAAATATTTCTACAATTACAAGCGTTTAAACATTTTAAAAAGTATATACTATATATATTTTTTAAATATTGTTGAAATAAAAAAACGAGCACTTTTTTTAATTGAAAATAAATCTTATAATTATGTAGGCAATGTAGGTTACTAAAGGCTAAAAAAAATTGTTACAAGTATAATCTGCTAGGCAAGACTTTTTATTTGATACCCTGATGATATGATGATATTGAAGGGGAAGTGAATCAATATATTATTCGCCATTTTGTAACAGCGGCCATCTTAGATTTACAATACTAAATTAAATTGTCATCAGAACTAAAGGTGTGTACTAAATTCAAATATTAATTATTGTATTTGATCCAAATAAATAAACAGGCCAATAAATAAAATTTGAAAACAAAATTTATGAACGATGCGTTCTTCCAACTCATCCAACCATTCAAGTGACGTATCGTTGATAAATCATGCATGGCTTGTTCAACTCTCAGGTTGTGGCTTCATATACAGGATCTACTTTACAGCTGATAACCCCAATTGTTTGTAATTTTAACCTGATAAGCTCAACCCCAATTTTCGCATATTAGGAAATTGACTTGAGATGTCGCTGTTTCAAATCTATACAATTTGATATTTTTTAAAATACTGTCTCTATTTAAAAAAAATAACAAATTATTTAAACAGGGCAAGCTCCATAAAACCCTTTATTAAAAAATAACTATTTTAGCCGTTTTTTAAGTATATAAAATGTATTAATCTTTCAATATGTCAAAGTAGTCTGTGCACAAGTTCAAAGGGAAGTGTGGCATTGGATTGGCTTTGAATCTACGGATTTAGTGAAATTGCATTCGGCTTACAAACGAGTTCGCTCTCCACCTGGTGATACGAAATGTGGAAATAGATGCGACTTGTGTAAATGTAATAACTTACAATAGTAAATCCTTGTTTGGATATAAAAAGAAAAAGGCTTGCTTAAAAGGCATAAAAGGCACAAATTTTCTCAAAGTTGATTCCTTAAGAATTCTTTTGATGTCATTTCTAATATATTGTCTATATACTAGACACTACTACCGCTTCAGTAACAAATAGCGTTCTGGGAGAAAAGAATTTTAATCAAATATACAATATTGCAATATTATTTTAATAAAACATTCAAATTTATTTATAGATAATGCCTGAACAGTGGCTGGGACTTTATTGTATAAATAATAGTTAAAAAAAAGCACGCTTTATAATTCAACTAAAAAATAGAAAATAAATTTAAATTGAAAATAGTGTAAAAAAAAATATATTTTATTTTAAAAAAAGCGTGGGGTGCTTTTTAAGATATTATTAAAATAATAATTCTTCTACACCCCACGCTTTTTTTTCTATTTTTTAGTTGAATTTTATATAAAGCATGCTTTTTAGTTTTTTTAACTATTATTTATTTTTAATTTTTTAGTTATATTTTCTATAAAAGAGTATTTTTAAAACTATTACATTAACATATGGTTAGGATATCATCCTCACCATCTGGATGTGTGGCGGTCCTCCACAGTGCGGTTTTCAAGGAGCTTTCTTCCACGTACTACAAAGCTGTGGAATGAGCTTCCTTGTGCGGTGTTTCCGGGACGATACGACATGGGTACCTTCAAAAAAAGCGCGTACACCTTCCTTAAAGGCCGGCAACGCTCCTGTGATTCCTCTGGTGTTGCAAGAGATTGTGGGCGGCGGTGATCACTTAACAACAGGTGACTCGTACGCTCGTTTGTCCTCCTATTCGATAAAAAAAAAATTAACATCAATTCCTGCCTCAACGACTATAGATGAAAATTATATAAATTACCAAAAATTATATTTGCAAATTGAAAAATTGAATAAATTTATCAAATTATTGTAATGTCATCGGTCCTCGATAAATCTACAAAGTTTGAACGAAATCTAGCCGTTTAAAGTGGGTCAAAATCGCGCCCAAAGAAGTCGGTTACAAACATACAGGTGAAGCTAATATAAAGCGTATAAAAAGTTTACCCTTAAATCTATTATGTATCTTATGAAGCCTACAAGCCTAATTAGTTACAAGCAATCCCTTATTTCTAGTGTTATTACAATGAAAATCACTATTAAGAGCATAAAAGGTGACGATTTATGTGAACGTGTAAGTACTAAATTTTCGTAAATGTACTGACAATGTAAAAGTAATAACTTAGAATAGTAAATACTCGTTTGTATATAAAAATAATAGGCTTCCTTTGCTTGTGTAAACTATTTACATGCGAATAAAAACTTTTGAGTGATATACATAGATTATTCAAATGTTGTGAGTTTTATTGAGTGTTAATTCCACTACGTTTTGTCTTTAATCCTTAGAAATAATTATTCTGTAATTAATAATTGTTTCCCTGCTACCTTTAGATCTTTAGAAATTCTTTATGTAAATTTAAGTGCCTCTTTATATCTCTTTTAATTATTATTATTAAAGTTAGCAATAATCATCTATATAATAAGTACTTACATTATTAATTATTTCTTGTATACTGAATATATATGTATTGTATATTATATAAAACTATATCGAACAATTTTGATTACATCTTAATAAAAACTTACAGTTAATTATATAAGCCACATAATATTTCAAGAAACTGAAAGAATTTTATGGATTGGATGGATTGTTATGAATATATGATATGATTTATTTAAATATTGTTGTTCTATAATCCAGTAAAATATGATTTAACAATACATTAAAAATACAAATCATTAATCAAATGACGACCTGTATAGCCGAGTGGTTAGCGATCCTACCTACTAAGCTAGAGGTCCCGGGTTCGAATCCCGGTAGGTGCAAGCATTTGTGTGACAAATATGCATGTTTGTTTCCTAGTCATGGACTTTTAAATGTTTTTATGATTGTTTATATGAATTTATGTATGTTTAAGTGTATTGTATTATATACTAGTGGACCCAACAGACGTTGTCCTGTACACACGTCTTAAATTTGCGAAATCTGTCCAGCCGTTAAGAGGAGTTCTTATTTATATGGACGGAGAGAATTTTATTATATGGACGGAATTGAGAATCTAAACCAATCTCAAATTCACTGAAACAAACAAAAAAATCATCAAAATCGGTCCAGCCGTTTAGGAGGTAGTTTAATTGTGAATCTAAACCATTCTCGAATCCACCTGAAGACACACACCAATCTCAAATTCACTGGAACACACAAAAATATCATCAAAATCGGTCCAGCCGTTTAGGAGGTAGTTCAATTGTGAATCTAAACCATCCTCGAATCCCCTTGAACTCATACAAAAAATTTCATCCAAATCGGTCCAGACGTCTAGGAGGAGTTCAGTGACATACACACTCACAGAAGAATTATATATATAAAGATATCATTGTCTTGTAACCCATAACACAGGCTATATATGCTTAACTTGGGGCAAGATAATTTGTATAAAAAGTGTGTCAATATTATTATTATTATTATATTAGTACATCACCAATATAGCTCATTATTAACTTACACATCTTAATTAATACAACTGACAATATTGTACACAATATGTTATGAAGGAATGTCGTTTTTTTTATGGTAAGAAGGACAAACGAGCCTCGGGTCACCTGGTGTAAAGTGATCATCACCGCCGCCCACATTCTCTTGCAACACCAGCGGATCAATCAAATAAAAAAAAAGTATTTATTTCTAATTGCTATGGAAAAATAAATTTGACAGTTATAATTCTTTAATAATAGGGTATTTACTCAAAAGATGATCCTTAGAACTTACGCCTGCTTTTGTTTCTGCTATTTTTTTAAAATTACAATCCATGGATATTTTATTATTTTCCCAACAGGGCAAAGATTTTTTTAAACACTTTATATTAGTTTCACCTGTATGTTTATAGTTAAGTTTGTAACCGACTTCTTTGGGCGTGACTTTGACCCACTTTAAACGGCTAGATTTCGTTCAAACTTTGTAGATTTATCGAGGACCGATGACATTACACTAATTTGACTAAAAACAAAAAATAAATAATAGTTAAAAAAAAACTAAAAAGCACGCTTTATATAAAATTCAAAGAATTATTATTTTAATAATATCTTAAAAAGCATCCCACGCTTTTTTTACAATAAAATATATTTTTTTTACATTATTTTCAATTTAAATTTATTTTCTATTTTTTAGTTGAATTTTATATAAAGCGTGCTTTTTTGTTTTTTTAACTATTATTTGTTTTTTTCATGACAATTTCAAAAATACAACACTTATGTAATGTTATATATTCTTACATGTTTGCCATTGATATTCTGATATATTTAATGTAAAATCTTCTTTTGCCACCTTAGGCGGTTGTAGTGGGGAAAAAGCACTGGAATTAGTTGTGAATCTTGTGATGTTAATTATAACGACAATGGTGTGACAAAAGTTGAAATAATAGATTGATGAAAGTAATTAAAAATTGATGTCTTGCGGGACATTGTTCTCGTAAATATATTAAATAAAAATACAATTAAGAGTTAGCTGTTATAAAAAAAAAACATAAAACAGTTTTCTAAAACCAATATTTCATAAATAGGTGAGTGATGGAATATAAATTGGACGAGTCTTTAAATCTCTTTGCAGAGATTTTTATCGATGGTAGGTAATTTATTTGCGCCGCACCCAGTGTTCTTCGAGAGAAATATGAAAGGCATTACAGTAAAAAGGCCTCTTCGAATTTATGAGCCTTTCCCTCTATTTGATGACGTTCGAATTTTAAGGTAAAAGTTTGAAAATATTCTCAATAGGCTAAAAGCCCGGTAATCAACCTCAGCTTGAATGAAATCACGGAATCTGAACTTATAAGTGTAAAGGCTATATTTATTTTAATACTAATTTCCAGGATTTCCAGGCGGCTTCAAGCATGATAGATAACTTTTTTTTCTATTTATGAAAATAAGAGACGAGACGAGCAGGACGTTCAGCTGATGGTAATTGCTAATAAACTAGCCGGCAACCTGTGCGAAGGAGCCTCCCATTGGTAACTTCAGAACGTATTACAGTTAAGTGTTTTGTAAATTCTCAATCAATGTCATAGATATTATATTTTAAGCTAGAGGTATGTATTATCTGTATCCGCTTCGGACATTATTTCGAATATTTTCAAAAATGGAATTAAATTACATAGAACTCTTGGTAACTGTAGTGCCAGTAATTAATGTGCGGACAATATTTATTTAATATTAATTTTATATTATGTACATCTTTAATAAACAAATTAATGCATTTTTAACAAACATTGTTATCTGTACGCTCCAACTAGATATCGCACTACCTAAAAACCATAGCTTATTTATTACGGCAACTATTAGATGCTTGTGTGCATGGCATCTTGACACTCAATGGCAAATTTCAAATTTTGTAACTTACGCTTCGTGATATTTTACATTGAAATTAATGAAATACAAAATACTTACTGATAATATTTTATCAGTATACGTACATTGAGCTATTTGCGAAATAAGAAAGGTATTATTATGAGAGCATTATAATATTTCTTAGAACTAACTGACCTGGTCCAGACATAAAAATCTCATATTTAAACCATATTTATCTTTGTTCATTGTTATATCTATATACATAATATATATTATATTAACAAAAAAAGACCGGAAACGCCTTTAAAATTACTTTTTATTTCAACTTTCAAGGGACAAAGGACGTGAAATATCACTTAAAGTTGCGATACCTTTTTTATTATGGAAGCCAAATGGCAAAACATGGAATCCTTATAGATTCGTCATGTATGTCTGTCTGTCCGTGTATGCCACAGCTTCTTTTTTCCAATACTATAAGAATTATACTATTGAAACTTGGTAAGTAGATGTATTCTGTAAACCGCATTAAGATTTTCACATAAAAATAGAAAAAAAATCTATAAATTTTGAGGGTTCCCCATAGTTAGAACTAAAACTCAAAAGTTTTTTTTCATCAAACCCATACGTGTGGATAGGTCTTCAAAAACGATATTTAGGTTTCTAATATCATTTTTTCTAAACTGAATAGTTTGCGCGAGAGACACTTCCAAAGTAGTAAAATGTCCCCCCCCCCCTGTAACTTCTAAAATAAGAGAATGATGAAACAAAAAAAATATAATATGATGTAAATTACAATGCAAACTTCCACCGAAAATTGGTTTGAAACAGATCAAGAAAGTATTTTTTTAATACGTCATAAATCGTAAACCGCAGTTTACCTTTCATACAATCAACTCAAATCTATAAAAAAACATATAATGTTACTTGCTAGAACGGAACCCTTCATGGGCGAGTCCGACTCGCACTTCGCCGCTTTTTTATATTACATATTACAAAAGTCTACCTTATATAACTAATAAACAAGTGTTTACAATTTCTTATAGTATAGTATATTTCTAACAACCTTGCAATCTGTTGTTGAAATAAGTATATTTAGTGTACTGCCGATAAATCGCAATAAACGATTGTATCTCGGATGTATCAGACAAGATGTTAAAATAAATAAAAGCAATGTACCTCCAGCACTCGATTCACAGCTTCCTTAACACTCCGTGTTTCCGATCGGCTTCCCTGAAAATATATTTTCTTGGCTTCATATACGAAATAATCACACTGCTAGCTGTTTTCATAATTTACTTCACAATAGCTTGTTTTCATTTTAGGACTGTGGATAAATTAGATTATTTTTTTTAAAGTGCGACCTAAAACTATGCAATAAATCTGTAGAGATCTGTAAGCAGAGAAGTACTGATTTTTTTCAAATTTTTTGTTTCTCTGTATGTTTATCTGTGTGTACGGGGCTTATCTCTGAAACTATTGGACCCATTTAATTGAAATTTGATGATACCTCACTCCCCGTTCAACATCTTAGGCTCTTTTTATCCCGTAAAGTGAAAGAGTTCCCGCGGGACAGTTATAACTATATAATATATTACTTACGTAGCATTACTACGTTTGTGTACTCACAACAACTCATTCACACGAAATAATCACACTGCTCGTTGTTTTTATAACTTATGTCACAATAACTTGTTTGCATTATAGAGCTGTGAATTGAATTTTTGGAGTGATAACTTCTTGAACGGTGTTGAGCAGTTTCTAGAAATGGGTTTAAAATGTTAAACTCGCGTCAGGACACATGACCTAATCCAAGATTGGTAAGACAGACATCGATGAAAGTTGATTTTTCTGAGAGATGAACTTTTTAATGTAAAATAATTGTAATAGTTCTGAAGTGTTCTTTTATGTAACATAAAATGTAATTTTCGTGTACGATAACGCAATAAACGAATATTGTATTTAACCACATAAATGCTAGTAGGTACTTTTATACTGATAAAAAGCAATTCCTCTGAAATTATTTCGTAACTATTCCAAAGTATTCAAAAATGCACAACGTTAATGTAGAAGTTTTCACTTCTGCTGGCCCTCCCGGAGTGCAAACCGTATTTTTTTAATGAGACCTAAAACAGTCATCTTTAATATAGCAATAAAAAACCTTATCTTGAACCTACATGCCTATTTTGATTTAATACAAATATAAATAAATATTGTCGGGGACCCAGTGCTCTGTGAACGGCTGGATCACTTGGCGTTGCGTAGAGACGTCGCTTCATTGTGTGTTTTCTATCGCATTTATCACGGGGAGTGTTCCGAAGAGCTGTTTAACCTGATTCGTGCCGCCGAATTCCACCTTCGCACGACACGCCACAAGTTAGGATATCATCCTCACCATCTGGATGTGTGGCGGTCCTCCACAGTGCGGTTTTCAAGGAGCTTTCTTCCACGTACTACAAAGCTGTGGAATGAGCTTCCTTGTGCGGTGTTTCAGGGACGATACGACATGGGTACCTTCAAAAAAAGCGCGTACACCTTCCTTAAAGGCCGGCAACGCTCCTTCCTCTGGTGTTGCAAGAGATTGTGGGCGGCGGTGATCACTTAACAACAGGTGACTTGTACGCTCGTTTGTCCTCTTATTCCATAAAAAAAAAACAATAGGAGCATATCGTGCGTCAAGAAGACAGATCAATAGAATAGTTATTATATGAAAATGATAACGAAATATTCCAGTAATTTAAGGCGAAGGGTAAACAGAAAACATGCAAACAAGGTGTTTTTAGACAAGTTTTGTGGTGAAAATATAGGATTTGGAGCTATGAACACTACTTTATCCTGTTTCACATACCCTTATGTCTTACTTGTAGGTTGCTAATGCTTATTATTGGTTAAAGTTAGCACTCCAGAGCTATTATGAACTTCCAGTTTTCTTTGCAGTTAAACAAGTTTTTTCTCGGCACCATGCATTTGTTTTGTATACTACTATCATAAAAGTTGTTCTTATAGATTTTACTTTTTTATATAGGTACATTTATTTAGATTAGTAATCAATTATGAGGATTGTAAGCAATTAAGCAGTTTGCGCCTGTTAAAATGTTACATTTTCGACCCAAGAATTTTGAAAATATTGGCTTTGTTTCATAGAAGTATTGACCTCATATTGCTCAAGGTCGCCGGCATTTAGTGTCGCCTTAATAAGGACACCATTCGCCAGGATAAAGCACGCACACAAGTCTTATCAAATCTAAAAGTTGCTGTAATAAAAAAGATATTGTTCTTAGGTAGTGCGGTATCTAGTTGGAGCGTTGCGGAGACCAATCCTTAATCTAAGGTTGTAAATTTGTATGATTGTTAAAATAATACTTTATATCAATATTGTGATAACGTTAACCTTGCATAAATATTACTATTGTATAATTATACAAATGATTTAAGTTTTCTTTAGTGTAAATTCCGCCGATATTTGTTTTTAAACAATTCGACACGTGTTTCGCCTCTACACGAGGCATCCTCAGACCGTGTTGTCTCGCCAAAATCTGGCACGAGACTGAATCAAATGAGCCGGAAGCCGCTCTTTTACACCCTCGCCCCATGAAATGACGTGCTGTGATTGGTCGGCTGTTGTGACGTATTACCCCCGGAAGAGATGTGTAACAAAGGTGATGGGACTGAATTTGTTTGTTCATTCAACATTGTAACACTAAAGAAAACTTAAATCATTTGTATAATTATGGATATCCGCAAAGTAACGCCTACTTCAATAATTTTTATTGTATAATAATTATATTTTACTTCAACATTGTTTGGTTCATATTTTATCCTTACCCACCACTGAAATCTTTATAACTTTATTCAAATGCAAATGAAGGAATGAGTCCCCCGCGACTTCACCACGCAGCCTTTCAAATGTTAAAAGACACATTGATGAATCAACCGCCTCCATCTTTACGTAGCAAATGGAAAAATAACATGAGATTTTAATAACTTAAGTGCTCGGACGTACGTTTACTTATTGATCAACGACGCCGTATGCTTTTACATGATTAAAAATTCAAATTAACCTAAATATATAACAATAAAAATGTCAAGCTATGGTTGTACTTAGCTTTTGCATTGCATATAGTATATTTATTTAACATACTAAAGACAAAAAATTGAGATTAATAATTGACATACTTTTTACACAAATTATCTTGCCCTAAGTTAAGCATATATAACCTGTGTTATGGGTTACAAGACAATGATATATTTAATACAATATACTTACTTAGACATACATATATTCATATAAACATACATAAATACATTTAAACATCCATGACTCGGAAAGAAACATCTATATTCATCATATAAATGCTTGCACCTACCGGGATTCGAACCCGGGACCTCTAGCTTATTAGGTAGGATAATTAGACTAATGAATTTGATTTTTTTTTTATAAAAAGTAGAAAAGTTGAAAAGTAATCGCTAAGATTATTTATAATATTAATTATTAGCCGACTTCAAAAAAGGAGGAGGTTCTCAATTCGTCTGTATTTTTTTTATGTTTGTAAGAACTTTCGACAGGTGTGGTTTTGATAATTCTTTTTTTATTTGAAGGCTGGTGCTTCCCGTGTTGTTCCATTACAAATTGATACAGATCTGACAATGGCGTTTATGAGAAAACCTATATAAAAGGCTTGTAATTGCTATGAGTACATGAGCGACAAATGGACGAATAACTCAATATTATATACATATATATATAATATCTGAAAGGACGGCGTGATGAAGTCGCGGGGAACTCATTCCACAGCTGAATATCTAAGTGATCGGACAGCCTGGGACTACATTATGATTATTTAATAGGTATAGAAATGACTGTACAATATTGTATATTTTTATTGAAATGAGCGCAAAAAAAGAATGCTGGGAGTGTTTCTTGCGCCCCTTCGTCTCTCTCAGAGCGCCATTTGTTTCCGAAGCGGTAGTAATATCTAGTATATTAGAAATGACATAAAATAGAAGTGTAAAGGGATCAATTTTGAGAAAATAAATGCCTTTTATGCCTGTTAATATCGCGCCAACCGATTTCGATGATTCTTTTTTTGTAGGAAAGTATATACTTCTAAGATAGTTTGGTGAGAGTTTGGTACGGTTCTGATAATGGGATCTATAACAAAGAAACGGAACTCTTCAATTTTTAGGAGCAAATTGTCTGTAACCGACTGAGCAAACTGTCTGTAATCAAATTGCAATGCGCTTATATTCATTGCTGCATTGCAAAATTTAGTAGGTCTTCACATATTTAGACAAACTATTAGTTAGTGTATTCAGATTCACTTCAAATTAAAAGTTGGTGTCAGCCTTGGTATGTTGGTAACTATGAACATAGTTGTAGGAAGGTTGTAGGTGAGATGTGCTTGTGTCACACGCGCAACTTGACAAAGCGAGAGGTGGGGCCCCGACAGGAGGACACCGATTCCAAAAATACTAATAAACAATTATCAGTCACAAAACTAGGATTAGATTAATTAATTAGATTGTAGTTTTTTTTACTTTTTAGTATACATATCTATTGTTTTGGAATATATTTTTTTGAAGTCTATTGTTTTTTTTTTACAATTTTTTTACGTCACGTCTAACTGATGGGATTCATTGTCCACTGTTGTTTTAGGAAAACTAGTTTTCTTTCTTTTTTGCTTAATGTGTTAGTTATGGATGTTACTTAAAAATTTTCATTAAAGGTGACATGTTTGATAATTATAATAATATGTATTTTTGTATTGCATATTGCTATTTTAATATACTCTGTACATGATTTGTTTTATGTAAATGATTTGATTTATAATACAATAATGAGGGTTGGACAAAATGGAATGGTTAATGAATCACAAATTTCAATATAGCGGGAGATTAAATCGTATATTTTTATATATTTTTTGCGTCATATTGACGAAATGTACCTACCTATGTATTTGTAAAAGTTGTAATATATTTTTAGTTATTATGGGTATAAATTTATGATAAATTTACGAACTAAAATAATAGAATGAGTAAACATTATTTCATTAAAGTAGCTAAAATCTTATCGACATAGTCTTTCATAGATTTCTGAAACACGCTAAGCAATCATTAAACTTTGAAAATTACCGACTGTAATTATAGTTCGCGTGCAAAGGAAATAAACGTCACTTAATACACAATTTGACAGCTGGTAATTATTAACCAGTCATAATATATTTAAAATAAATTTAAGTTTAAGTATTTCATTCTTATAGGATTCTTTATATTTCTTGATTTGAATACACTTTATCACAACTGAATCTTATTTCCTATATTTATAATTATAACATATTAATAAAAAAAAAAACAATATTATGAAGATAAATGTAAAAAAAAAATAACAAAAAACAACCGACTTCAAATACGCTATTCCAAAACAATAGATATAATATTATGCACTAAAAAGTATGAAAATATTGCGTATTTGTATACAATCTAATTCTAGTTACGATTATCCTTATTTTTGGAATAGGTGTCCTTCCGCCGTGACCCGCTCTCGCCTCTCGCCTCCTCACGACTCAAGCACATCTCACCTATAACTATGTATGTAGTTATAAACCTATCTTGGATGACACCGACTTCAAAAATTACAATAATCGTATGTAGAATTAGATTAATTAAATAGATTGTATAAAAATACGCAATTATTTTTATACTTTTTAGTGTTAGCACAAGTTTATTCCACAGCTTTTTAGTACGTGGAAGGAGGCTCTTTGGAAACCGCACTGTGGACGACCGCCACACATCCAGATGGTGGGATGATATCCTAATTTGTGGCGTGTTGAGCGAAGGTGGAATTCGGCGGCAGGAATCACATGAAACAGCTCTTCCGAACACTCCCCGTGATAAATGCGATAGAACACACACAATAAAACGGCGTCTTTACGCAACGCCAAGTGATCAAACCGTTCACAGAGCACTGGGTCCCCGACAATTCGAGCTGCTCTGCGTTGCACGCGGTCAAAAGGATTAAACTGATACTGGGGTGCGCCAGACCAGAGATGACAGCAATACTCCATGTGGCCGCACCTGCGCTTTGTAGAGCGCTCATATGTGTGCTGGCTTGAAGTATTACCGTACTCTATTAATGACGCCCAGCTTCTTCGAAGCCAACTTAGCTGGCCCTAATGATGAAAGTTTTGAGAAAAGCGCCATGTGCAATACACGATCAAAGGCCTTTGCTATATCCAGGCCGCCGCCCATTTAGGTTAGCTGCTGACCGACCATGGCGAAAGCCGAACTGTCGGTCGTTGATCACCTGGTTACCCTCTAGATATACCAAGAGCTGGCGGTTAATTATGCTCTCCATGGTTTTGCATTTTATTAATATTTTTTATACGATTGACTGAACGAAGCGAACATCCACAATTGTAGAAATTCTTACTTGCAAAATATTGCAAAAGTATCACTAAACAATATTACATTACTGTGTCATGAGTAGAGAATGTTTTTGAACTTTGTTATTCATGAATTGATACTCTAAGAAATGAGAAGCAAAAGTAAAGTACTCACAGAGCACTTAAATATTTAGCAAATTTCATGAAATAATCATTCTCTGTTCAGTTACTACAACCTGCCATGATGTGGTACTTTTATGTAAAAATATTTAAGAAAACTTTATAAGGTTTAAGAAAATTTATTGAATTAGTCGTTACTTTGCGGAAATCCATATTTAAACAAATGATTTAAGCTTTCTTTAGTGTTAATTCCGCCAATATTTGTTTTTAAAACAAAAGCGTTTATAAACTAAGTTGTGACACTTGTAACGGGGTATATATAGGTCGAAATTTCGAAATTAGTTTAAAGTAACATATTGCCGCATTTAGGAAATTATTATGATTACATCGCGAAAAATCACACTTCGCGAAACATTTAATTGATACAGGTCACTCACTCGGAAACAATAATAATTTTAATATTTTACATACATGTGAAAAAGGATTTCGCTTAAATATGTTAGAGCAATTAGAAATAATAAAACACAAAAATAACATGTTTACATTGTTGAATGAAGAAACAAATTTAGTCCCATCATCTTTATTACGTGTCTCTTCCGGGGGTAATACGTCACAACAGCCGACCAATCACAGCGCGTCATTTCATGGGACGAGGGTATAAAAGAGCTGCTTCCGGCCATCTTACGTGGCGTCCCGTATGAGCTTCCCCGTGAGGTCATCCTGGAGGACCTGACCATTCAAGGGTTCAAGGCCGAGGCTGTACATAAAATGTACAGCCGATCCGGCAAGAAATACCCTTTAGCTCTGGTCATTCAAACAAATTTCCCCGAGTCGAGGGAAATTTTCAAGAGAGAGCTCATCGTATGTGGGCTCTCAAACATCCGAGTAGAAGCTCCACACAGACGGGGCTTCCCAGGGCAGTGCCATCGCTGCCAGCTTTATGGCCACGCAGCTGCAAACTGCTCAGCCCCGCCTAGGTGCGTCAAGTGCCTAGAGCCTCACTCGACAAAGGAGTGCAAACGCACCCGCGATGCGGAGACTCCTCCCGCACGCGTCCTTTGTGGGCAGGAAGGAAATCCAGCGAACTACCGTGGATGCCCCCGCGCCCCTCGTCCCTCAATAATGAAGACTGCTAAGAAGCAGTCTTCAAAACCAGGGCCACCTCCGGCCACTGGCGCGAACTTTCCTCAACTGAGGAACAGGACAACCGGGCCTTTACTCTCCACTTCTTGGAGACAAGCAGCCCCAGTCTCCCAGACATCTAATGTCAATTCCCGCCCCGTGCAAATCACCCCGAGTGGCCGCAGATAGGCAACACTTCCTCAACCAGACTCAGGAGTGTATAACCCACTGAGTTTCTTGACGAATGGAGAATTCGACATTAAAGAATTCAACATTCCAGCCAAAAAATTCAAAGCACCTAGGCACACGAGCGCCTTATTGCGATGATAGAGCACCAAGACTTGGTGAACTCTATGTACTAATGTCCCAAATGCGTATCGTTTCATCACAGAACACGGGTCGAGTGAAGCCTCAGGGCGTATCACTTGTCTCATTCAATACGCGCGGCCTGCGCACCAACCTCCCAGAGATTAAGGAATTTGTTCGCAATAAGGACATCGACCTATTGCTTATCCAAGAAACATTCCTTAAACCCGACGCTTCAAAGGGATTATCGATCCCTACCTACTCTCTTGTACACAATGGCAGAGCCGACGACCGTCGTGGCGGAGGCACAGCCATTTACTACAAGAGATCCCTTTATTACTCGCAAATCGCTACTCCAGTGCTTACCAACATGGAAGTAACCGTTTGTCAGTTGGGCTTGTCAGGACATCCGTCTCTGATCATAGCCTCAATCTACCTCCCTACTCTCAAGATCCCTCTCCAGAGCGACCTTGAGACTCTTCTCTCACTAGGTGACTCAGTCATCTTGTTTGGAGTTTTCAACTCCAAACACACTGATTGAAAGTGCCTATCCACAAACGGGAATGGCATCAAGCTCCGCCGTCTAGTTAGGTCTATGGACTTCGAGGTCCTAAGTCCCATCTCTCCAACACACTACCCGGATAATGTAGCACACTCTCCCGATATTTTAGACTTCGCCGTGGTCAAGGGTGTTGCTCTTAATTTTAGGGCGATCGAACCACTCGATGACCTGGGCTCTGACCATCGTCCAGTCTCCCTCAAGCTCGGGCCTCATGCCCCCACCCCTACCACCACTCACCCTAAAACCCTCACCAACTGGGAGGGTTATAGGGAGTCTCTTGCATCAACTTTTGATGCCCCCAATTCACCGTATACAATCTCGTCCAACTATTTCGATAGTACGGATAAGATTGACATCACGGTAAAAGCACTTACCCAAACAGTGCAGTCCGCTCTCCATGACAACGAGCGGGTGGTTAAGGTTAACAACCATAAGCTCCCGCTTGACGTCATGAATCTCATTAGAGCCAAGAATGCAGCTCTCAGAAGAGCCGCCAAGTACCCAACGCCCAACTATAGGTCACGCGCTAGCTTCCTCCAGAACCAAGTTAGGTTACGTCTCTCCGAATTGAGGAATTCCAATTGGGATTCACTCATGGAGAACATTTCCCCATCACACCAGGCGTATTACAAAGTGGCGAAAGCCCTTCGTACTGACGCAATATTCCACACTCCGCGTTTGATACGCCCCGACGGCAGTACTGCTCTCGAGGACAGGGATCAAGCGGAGTGTTTTGCTGAAATCATTGCTTCACAATGCTCACCTCAGCACTTCTAATTTTGAACCCCTCCATGTAGCGTCGGTGGAGAATGAGGTCAGCCGTCTGAACTCAATGCCTCTCACCGACGATCCCATTCCAACGACTGTAAAGGATGTTAAATCCATCATCCGTGGATTAAAACCTTCAGGAGCTGACGGTATTTCCAACCTGGCGCTCAAACACTTCCCCGAGCAGGTGATCTTCTTTCTTGTCCTCCTCTTCAACGCCTGATTCGACCACTGCTTCTTTCCAACTTAGAAAGAGGCCATAGTTATAGGGATTCCTAAACCAGGGAAACCCCTCAATATCCCCTCCAACCATCGCCCCATCAGCCTCCTCAAGGCTATGGGGAAAGTCTTTGAACGGGTAATTCTGTTCCGTATGAGAAAGCATCTCTTTCCAACGGACGGTCCTCCCTTAATTATAAACTCCACGCTCTAGGCGTCCCATCCCGATTAGTCCGCATAGTGGCGTCTTATCTTCTCAATCGTACCTTTCGTTTCAGACACGAAGGTGTCCTCTCCTCCCCTCGCCTGCTTACGGCTGGGGTACCACAGGGCTCAGTGCTCTCACCACTTCTATACATAACGTATACCAACGATATTCCCATCCCTAGTAATGGAGTCCAACTCTCTTGCTTCGCTGACGATACCGCTCTCTACGTCCAGTCCCAACAGATATCTTCAGTCCTCTCCAGGCTCCAACGCTCAGTTAATGAGCTAGGTGACAGGTGATAGGTAGGCACAGTAAAATGTCTTTTAGGAACAAGCGAACACTCTTCAAGGTTTGCATTCGACCGGTTATGACTTACGCCGCTCCAGTTTTCGCTCATGCGAAACTCAATATTATAGATAAACTCCAAACAGTCCAATCCATTTTCTGCCGTAAGGTTGTCAATGCCCACTGGTGCGTTAGGAACGCAGACCTTCACCGGGACTTAGAGCTCCCCACCATCCAACAACACCTAAAGTGCTTGTCTGAAACTTTCTTTAAGTCCTCAGACAATCACCCAAATCCCCTGATTAAGGAGGCAGCGGATTATACCGCCCCCCCTCCTTTACGTCATCAAGTCAGGAGGCCCAGACACGCCATCTCCAATCCCCCTAACAAACTCTCGTCTGACCTGGAACGCCTCTTGGCATCCGGGGATAATCAGACGCATTTAGATTCACCTCTAGTTTGTGATCATCCTTCTGATGTCACTAGTCCCAATTAGATAGCACTTTCTGTGCAATATCCCAGCGGAAACTCCATAGGGAGTGCCGCTTGCGCCTCTCTCTCCCCAAGAGAAGGTCGCCTTCGATGTAGGCTTAGAGAGCACCTGCCCAAAGCCAACTGCAGTTGGTGTTTAGTGGGTAGGCACCTAGGTTTTCACGTGAGTCCCACATAACCAACGCAGACTTAGGCTGCATTGGTTTGCATGAGCATTCACCACATCCCTCCCGTCGTTATCCCGGAGGGGAGCCCTTTCCCTTGTTTGGGCGCAAAAAAATAAAAACTCATTTTATTCAGTCTCGTGCCAGATTTTGGCGTGCAGACAACACGTCCTGAGGATGCCTCGTGTAGAGAGAAACTCGTGTTGAATTGTTTTAAGAACAAATATTGGCGGAATTAACACTAAAGAAAACTTAAATCATTTGTATATTTATAAGGTTTTCTAATTAAATCGTATGCAGCGTTCTTTCTCTTTACGGCTTTAACAACATCCATATTTTTCTCATTCTTCTAAGCACTCCTTCATTGGTTTGCCTGTTGAGCATACCTCTAGACTACCACATTTCAAAAGCATTAATTTTGTAGTATCCTGGTTAAGAGTCATGACAATGTGAATTGTGCACAATTTTGTTAATATTGAAAAAAGGAGCTCTGTTTTCACGAAGATTTAGCTTAAAGATGAGATTTTCCTCCTCTCGAATTCATTGTCATTTGTGAACCGACTATTTTTTTTTTTAAATTTTATCATTAATTCCCTTCCATTAATTTTTGTTTTTTAAACAGGGCAGGGCAAATAGAAAGAAATGATTTTTTAAATTTTGAACTAATTGAGATGTGACTTTTGCTCTAACGACAAAATTTTAAAACCCATTAAAAATGTAATTGATTTTGTTGCTTAAATCAATAATTAACAGGTATTAAATGATTAATCATAATATTTAAAAATATATTTTAACGTTTCAAATAAGAGGTGCTTGTAATAAATAGTTTTTCCGTTCAAAGTCAAATTCACCCTTTTCTATTTATACTCTTGATACTTAATAATTCACACTTTAAGAATATTTACACATAAGATGTAAATATAAATATAGCTCCATGCCTAGAGCACGGAACGTGTAAACTTTTTTGTATTTCATATCACGTAAAATCGATTTGAGATCTCCTGCTGGGGTTGAATCAGATTTATGATGATACTTCAGATATAAATTACGTCTATTACCACTAGGAGTAACTTATATTAAGATTATCGAAGATATCCTCTCCTTGGCTAAAATTAATATATACCTTATTTAGATTATACATTAAATAAAAAGTACTTAGAATAGAACTACAGATTTTTAATGATGTAACATACGGATAGCTTACTTAGTTATTATTATAGATTCATGTTGTGTTAATATCTATCTTAGTGTCAGTAACTACAAAATATAAATTATTTTTAGTTGGAGGTACATTATTATCAACCCCAACTATTTTGATATATATTATTATTAAAACAGATTTAGTTCTTATAACATCGGATCATATAGATTTATCAATTTCATCAAGACTGGCCCAGAGGCCATTCAAACAATATTAATAATATATTTAGATAGGTTGGTGTTTACAATTTATAATAAAAGAGTATTCATCTTGTATTTTGCAATTTTTATTTAACATTTTAATATTTTTTGGTGAAAACTTCTTATTTGTGTCCTCTACTTAGTTATGACCAGCAAGAACGAAGTAGAAGTTTTGTAAGAAGACTGTAAATGTACCCAATCTTACGTTCTGAAGTTTTAACATCACGTACGTTCAAATGACTGTCGTGTATTCGTTGTAACTAAGTCCACCCAGCTATACTTGACTTTAGTGTAATTAGTAGTTTAATAATGCCATTTCGAAATATGTGTTATTAACAACTATCAAATCTAAAGCATTCGAGCATTAAAATATGTTTGTCAATAAAAGAGAAATTACTTTCTATTAACAAATAGTTCTAATTTTATCACAGTAATTTGTTCGAGGTTAATTACATACGTGACATTAAGAATGTCAAAGTTTAAGAGCACTACAGTAAGAAAATGATAAAAAGTGTACGCTCAGAGCTCCAAAGAAACTTCACAAGTGATTGGTAAATTGTAACATTGTCATCATCCTGTGACAGTTTTGGATTGGCTGGGTGTCTTATCAAGGATTTTGAATGCTTCATTTTTGTGATAAAAGAGTGAACCTTCAGCCAAAGTATATCAGAGGACTGTCTTAGATCGCGTTGTGAAACCTTATCTGGACTCAAGGCACGAACTACACATGCTTGCTATACGACATGCTGACATTGATGCTGGAATTGTATTAACTAACTAGTATTGACTAAATTTCCCAGAGTGCATAAGTCCATATATTCGTGGCGAGACACATTAAAAGCCCTGTACTTTAATACAGGCCTTAGCAAAAGGTATTTTGAATAGAATTCTTTAACTATTTATTGCTGAGACTTCAATAAATATTTATATAGGTTTTATTAAGATTCCGTCATAAAAAATAAATGCATTTTTATTTGTAGTAGAATAAATGCCCAGATTATGTATAGGTATATAAATTCAGATTCTACTTATTTCACTACAAATCGACTTCAATTTTTTCAACACGCAAACTTGTACTTGACAGGCTGTTCAATATTCATTAATTATGTTTTAAAAAAGATATCAGCTATTTTGAAGTAAAACTTCTTTAGATGGGACTACGAGGTATGTGGAGGACAATTCAACGTAAGTCGGTTACGGTAAAATTGCGTGACGTTCTGTACCATCTGGTTTTTGGTTTCTTTGTCCATTATAAGATCAGGCAAAGGGTTCGAGCTCATACAGCCATATTCGATAATATGCAATAACAACGTCATATTGATGTGGCAATTAATAATCTAACCTTAAATTTCTTATTTTTAATTATTTTAAGAAAGAGGAAGATAGACGTGGCTACGTTTCACCTAATGTTAAGTGCTCACTGCTCATTCTCTTGCAACACTAAAGGAATCACAGGAGCGTTGTGAGCAATTCAATCATTGTGATAAATTGGAAATTAAAATAGAAAATAATTGAGCCGCTAAATATTTTTTTTAAATATCTGGCTACTACTACTATTATAAATTAAATCATTAAAGTCTAGGCAGTATTTTAAGCATAATCGTACCAAACAATTTTAGTGTATCTTCATAAAGCAATAAAATTGGATATTTGTAGGCAAATATAAAATATTAATTATATTTCAATAATAATCAAAACGATTCATAGAACATTGCATGATAATGTACGCCGGCCCTTTCAATTTTTCATTCCCCCGTGGCTCGACAAGTAAGCATTACCAAAATTGCTTCATATTTCTTCTCAGAACACTTTCATCGGCAGGTAGTGAGGGGATCGCTCTTGGTTTTGTTTGTTCTCGCGTGCCAATAATTATTTATTGCAACTACTAACGCAAGATCATTGCTTATTGTTTTTTGAACTTTGATTTAATATTATGAAAATACGGGACGAGACGAGCAGATGGTAATTGCGCCCTGCCCATTACAATGCAGTACCGCTCCGGATTCTTGAAAAAACCAAATATTCTGAGTGGCGCTACAACTGCGCTCATCACCTTGAGACATAACATGATAAGTCTCATTTGCCCAGTAATTTGACTAGCTACGGTGCCCTTCAGTCCGAAACACAGTAACGTTTACAAATTACTACTTCACTACAGAAATAGACGCCGTTGTGGTAAGTTGCCTTTAAGCCTGTGCAAAGGTGCTCCACACTGGTAAATTTTCTCGTGCATCTTGTTTTATTGATAAAGCATTATTAGCTATCTAAAGAATTTTAGCTGACAGTGAAATAGCAAGTTATACACATGCGACATAATACGTGACCAGTTCTTGTTCCTAGCTGGAAACCCACATACCTCATGTCACACCAAATGCTATAACTAACTCTCCTACCCTCTAATAAAATTGTTTTAAATATAAAATGTAATGCTGTGTCTAAGGGTTACACAGGCAAAGCCGTCCTGAATCAATAGTTATAACTATACTTAACTGTCTACTCCGTACTGAATTTATTCTGTTTTTTATGTTTTTATTAAGCCTAAGTTCCCAGATGGCCGGTGGGGCAGAAAAGTCCGAATGGCGACCACGTTATGAAAGACGCAGTGTTGGTAGGTCCCCCACACTATTTTGATGGCATTGATGACGTTACTTTGTTCTCTAAGATCGGTATTCGTCTAGTAGTCTTTCTGCATAATGCCTACTATTTTCCTCTCTAGTTTCCTGTGGGCAACGTATATTTTGTTAATACTCTCCTTAAAAAAATTGTTGTTGTTGTCACAGACAGCCCTTTGTGCAAATGATGCATGGAGGCACAATAAATGACAGAATACCTGCTTGCCGAGCAACGGGGACAAATCCTCCAATTTCCAGCATCGCTCCCGGAGGCCTGTAGAAATTGAAAAAAACTCCTAGACTTCTGGAACGATCGGGGCTGGTAAAAGTAAGAAGACAAACGAACACGCATCATAATCATCATCATTAGGTGGAAGACGTCCACTGCTGGACAAAGGCCTCTCCCAACATCTGTACGACGACCGGTCCAAAGTATTCCGGCGATCATGACCAGATCATTGGTCCATCTTTCTGGGGGGCCTACCAACACTGCGTCTTACAGTACGTGGTCGCCATTCGAGGTCTTTTCTGCCTGACTTTTTAACGGACACGCACAATGGACAATAAAGAGGCTAACTGTGTAAGCAGCCCAGCTTAACTAACTAAACTAAATACTCTCATTTGTCATGACCCGGTTTCTGCTCCATCGTTGCAACGGTAAAATACAACGATCAGACAATATAGCTTTCTGTCCCGTTGTTAAATGCAAATTGGATATGAATGTCCAGTTTATAGTAGGCAACTCATACGATTCTTGTGCGTCTATCTGTATCATTTAATTATTTTGTATTCTACATAATATACGAGAAAATTGCTTTAGATTTATTATTTATGGGACCAGTAGGAGACTCCTTTGCACAGGATGCCGGCTAGATTATGGGTACCACAACGGCGCCTAATTTTGCCGTGATGCAAAAACCTGTAAACATTATTGTGTTTCGATCAGAAGGGCACCGTAGTTACTGAAATTACTGGGAAAATGTGACTTAAAATTTTATGTTCCAAGGTGACGAGTGCAATTGTACTACCGCTCAGAATTTTTGGAGTTTTTCAAGAATCCTGAGTGGCACTTCATTGCAATGAGTACGGCCCATCAATTACCATCTGCTAAACGTCCTGCTCGTCTCATCCCTTATTTTTATAGAAAAAATATGAATTAAATATAAAAAAACGCAAAGAAAAGTACAAAATCTGAAGCAATCAACTTAATGACTGTCATAAAAAATTACTGTTATTAACAATCTCATATTATGATTTTCAAGTGATATTTATCTTAAACAACTGAATATTACCCAAGTGTATGTCACATTCCTCATTCGGATGAGTGCGCTCGAAATAATAAATAACTTACCTTCAATAAGAGCTCCGCGTTCCATACGTTAGTGTTGTCAATACATCAATGAACGCTGATATCGAGATGAAATGATAGTTGAGTTTATACATTTTATAGTCAAAGGCTGTTTCTGTAAAGATATTTACAAAAGTGTGAAAACTTATTGTTCGCACTAGTTTGTTGTTTATGTTTTTGATTAGATTGAATTGTCGGAGCGGGAGTCACCTTTGCTCAGGATGCCGGCTAGATTATGGGTACCACAACGGCGCCTAATGCTGCCGTGAAGCAGTAGTGTACATGCATTACTGTGTTTCGGTCTGAAGGGCGCAGTAGCTAATGAAATTACTGGGCAAATGAGACAACATCTTATGTCTCAAAGTGACGAGCGCGGTTGTAGTGCCGCTCAGAGTTTGTGGGGTTTTCAAGAATCCTGAGCGGCCACTGCATTGTAATGGGCAGGGCGTATCAATTACCATCAGCTGAACGTCCTACTCGTCTCGTACCTTATTGTCTTAAAAAAAACATATCTAGCATTCTAAAATAATTAACATGATAATTAAATATTTTGAATGTGGTGCCATAAGATAACTTTAGTAAGTTAAATTAAACTAAAAATTGAAAAATTTACGTTAAAAGAGTGTGTCAATATTTAAAAAGGTGATGACAGTGAGATCATCACGTAGGAATTAATAAGTTAAGAACCACCAAGTTGTTTCATAATAATATGTGCGAAGACTAAACATTTTACACAATATAGAGCCACTTTATACAATATAGAGTTTTTATATAAGTTGAAAGTTTGGAAACTACAAGCTACAAATGAATATGTAAAGATTTTGTCCTCTTAATATTCACCTAAAATCCGGTCCAGAAATCGTAAAAAGGAGTCGGTAATAAGAATGATAATACTTCAATTAAGTTGTGTAGTTTTGTAGTAGATATTGTATTAATAGTAATATCTGGGGTATAGTGAAGACGAGTACATTTATGAAAATTTAATATACGTTCACAAAAATCGTCACCTTTTTGCTATTAATAGTGATTTTCATTATTATAACACTAGAAATAAGGGATTGCTTGTAACAAATTTTAGTAGGCTTCATAAGATACATAATAGCTTTAAGGGTAAATGTATACACTTCTATAATAATGTCCCAGCCACTGTTCAGGCATTATCTATAAATAAATTTAAATGTTTTATAAAAAAAATGGCTCCGTCGTAAATCCTTTTACTCCACTGCTGAATATCTAAATGATCGGACAGCCTGGGACTAGATTGCGATTATTTTATAGCGATAGAAATGACTGTACAATATTGTATATTTTTATTGAAAAGAGCGAAAAAAAAGAATGCTTGGAGAGTTTCTTGCGCCGCTTCTTCTCTCTCAGAGCGCCATTTGTTTCCGAAGCGGTAGTAGTATCTAGTATATTAGAAATGACATCAAAAATAATTCTAAAGGAATCAATATTTAGAAAATAAATGCCTTTTATGCCTTTTGCCTTTTTATGATGTAGCAGTCCAAGACGAGCCATGGAAGCGGGCAACACATTCTTGTTCTGTAAGCGTTTTTCCGTATTTTGACCCTTATAACTTCTGTCTATATTATTCTAGAATTATTTATTTTGAATTAAATTAATTTCCTAGTATTAACTATTATAACCCACTAATAATAAATAATTTATTAATTTTAGTTAGTAGCCTCACCTGGGATGTCCACATTGACGAGCTCTGCTCTAGACTTGGTCGTGCCTGCTTTGCATTAAGCCGGCTCGCCAGCACCGCATCTCGCAGCGTGATAGTTTCATGCTATCACGCTACCGTCCATAGCAATCTCACTTACGGTACGGAGCTCTGGGCGCGGGCCGCGGACGTTGGGCGAGTCTTTGTCATGCAGAAACGAGCCGTGCGCGCCATATTGGGCGTCTCGGACGATGTTTCTTGTAGAGAGCTGTTTAGAGAACTTAAAATCATGCCTCTACCTTGCGAGCTGATTTATCAAATAGCACTGTACACGTATAATAATATAAACCTCTTCCGACAGAATGGTGTTAATACATCTAGATCTTTACGCAGCAACAATCTCGCACATTTACTGGTCACACCAGACCATAAGCTGCGTAAATCGGAGAGATCAGTATACATAATGGGTCCATCTGTGTATAACAGGCTGCCGAACTCGATCAAGGAAGATGCAACTTCCACAACGGTGTTTAAGACACAACTCCGAAAATGGCTTCTCGAACATACGTTTTACTCAGTTGAGGAGTTCTACAAGATGCCAGTTATTTGACTAGGTAAAACTTATTTTACAATACGTAAAATAATATTTATTTTCTTTATATACATAACAATATATAATTACATAATACTGTATTATAATTTGAATTTTAAATTTACTTATTTTTGCTTTTTGACTTGTAACATTGTGTTATTAATAAATGATTTGATTTGATTATACTAGCTGGCATCCTGTGCAATAGAACCTCCCACTGGTAGATAGCACTTTATGTCGTCTAGTAACAAATTTCAACAGCCACTAGAAGCAATTCTGAAAACAAATAACGTAAAAATATGGCAAAAATATTGATTTAAGTTTCAATCGCGTTAGGAATACGCATTGTTATGAATGTTACATTGGCAAACGTCCGAACTCCCGTCTAGAGAATGTTATCTCGTTGGTTGTGTTCCTGTACTTGTTCCAAAATATGTAACTGCAGTTGTACAACAGTAGCTATTATGTATGATATATTTATGTTTTAATACTATATTAAAGCTATTTCAACTTTAATGGGCTTACTATCAAAATGCCGGCTAGATTATGGGTACCACAACGGCGCCTATTTCTGCCGTGAAGCAGTAAAATGTAAACATTACTGTGTTTCGGTCTGAAGGGTGCTTGCAGCTAGTGAAATTACTGTGCAAATGAGACTTAACATCTTACGTCTCAAGGTGACGAGCGTAATAATTGTAGTGCAGCTCAGGGCTTTTCAAGAATCCTGAGCGTAAATATATTCTTGTATGTAAATTGTAGATTACAATCAATGATTTTCGTAATGTTTTTCCTATTTGCCAAATTTCATACTTTTGGGTAGACAAAAGATTACTAAAAGATGTTCATTTTATTAAATATGTCAGCATGAGTATCATGATGCATAAAAGACCATATAACTTGACCAAGAGGCTTGCCTTACCTTCCAGATGCCATGATACCATTGTTCTTTTTTTTTCTATATCAACCTAAGCTTTTCTGATTTAAAGACAATTTATTAACAGTAGAAGGTAGTACTTTATACTATCTACAGATAGAGATATTGGGAACGGCCGTAAATGATTCTTATAATGACGGGATAAATATTGGAGGATTGGTTGAATTTACTTTTAATCATAGCGTATCAAACAAAATAAATAATAGTAAATCAGTCTCAATAATTAAACACGTATTTTATCTTCAAAATTCAAACTGAATAAATCTTATAAACTTGTTTTCTAGTTCAGTTTGTGCTTCAAAGTTTTCTCAATTTTTCAATAAATATTTTATTTTTATGCTGCTATCCGCAGTGAGACTGATTTTCTAGATTGATTCGCACTAATGGTATTTTTCATCGAGATTGAAAAGATATTAATAAAAGTAATGGCGGATGGGAAAACTGTTATTAGAAATATGAAAAACTCGACGTTTTAGTAAGCTTTTAAATATTAACAATATCGTATAGGTAAATATTATGGAGTATCTATATTAGTTTTATCTATTTTATTATAAAGATATTTATATCTTATTATATCTTTTGCATAGGATGCCGGCTAGATTATGGTTTCTGGGGTGGTTCTGAAGGACTCCGTAACTAGTGAAATTGCAAGGCAAATGAGAATTAACATCTTATTTCTCAAGGATTATAGTTCCGTACAGAGTTTTTGGTTTTTTCAAGAATCCTGAGAAGCACTGTATTGCTATTATTATTATAGTAAAAATAAGAATAAATAAAAAGATAACCTTACTCCTACCTACTCTTGGTACTAGCAGGGGCGTGCATATCATTTAGGCAATTAGGCAGTGCCTACATCGTTATGAATTTAAATAAATATTGTGTTTAAGTGAATTTAGTTTAATTTGGTTCCGTTATTTTATAACCAAACATTAAACAACCTAGTAAGATTTTTCCTTACGCTAGATACTAAATACTTACGGTAAGCAATCTCTAAGTTACATATTCTAAAGCTCAACTACGACTAGTTAGATACACAGTGCCTACCTTGCTAGAAAAGTAATGCACGCCCCTGGATACTAGATTGTTCCTTTTAACTGTCTTAAAGCAATCGTTACGTCATTGTATTATGATTAAATTAATTTGATTCATAAGTATCTATTTAGGCAACTGAAAATTTAGTGAGAATAATTATAATGACACATGTCGCCTTTATAGACTGGAAATAGAACTAAAAGTATATTTTTTGTATACCATATTCGTGTTTACCAGTAGGAGGCTCCTTTGCACAGGATGCCGGCTAGATTATGGGTACCACAACGGCGCCTATTTCTGCCGTGAAGCAGTGATGTGTAAGCATTACTGTGTTACGGTCTGAATTACTGGGCAAATGAGACTTAGTATCTTATGTCTCAAGGTGACAAGCGCAGTTGTAATGCCACTCAGAATTTTTGGGTCTTTCAAGAATCCTGATCGGCACTGCATTGTAATGGGCAGGGCTTATCATTTACCATCAGCTTAACGTCCTGCTCATACCTTATTTTCATTAAAAAATAATAATAGGTACTATTGCAGTTACGGGTGATCTTTTATATGTAAATAGGAATAAATTTGCTACTGCAGGCGTGTTTGAAGCACTTGAAGTTGTGTTGTTGAGTTATATTGGCTTCTGCTACGTATCGAGATATCCGTGTCGAATCCGATACTGAATTGTTAACGGTTTCATTATCGCGAGGGGACTGTATCGTTTCAACAGAATTCTACTCAAGAGCTTGTGTTTCCACCACTGCAGTATATAAAGATATGTTGGCAGCGCCACAATCTATTGATATTACAGGTTTTTATTCCCCGACTTCCATTAAGATTGAGGTTTTTATTATTATTAATACTTTTTAAAAGACTATCTTTAGGATTACAAGCACAAACCTTTGGTCGATAGTATACTTTTAGCCTTCATAAATTTTCTCGCCTTACCGACGTCAAAAACGTTGAAACAATTTTGTCATAAAATACTGAACCTATTTATGAAATAATAAAATAAAAATAGGCATTCATTAGTTGACACGATAGATAAGTAAAAAAATAATCAAAAATATCTTGGTCAGGTTAAAAATACGAATTACATCTATTTTGTATGACACTTTGTCTAATTGTGCGTGAAGTGCTCAAAATAGAGTTTAGTTCTAATGTCTGTTTTTTTCAACATTTTTCACAGCTGTCATAGTTTATCTAGACGTATAAATGGTCTAAGCTTATAACTCGGGTATTCTAACGCACTCTGATTGTTGCCATATCAAAATACTCTGGATATCTGTGGTTGGTACTAATAATTGGGGTTGATTGCCTTGTTAGTCAATATATTATAAGTACGTTTACTTACGCTTACCGTTAGTGTAAACATAATCAATCTATCTAAGAATAATTTTATTGTATCATATAATTTGTTTTATCTATACTATTAATATTATAAAGCTGCAGTGTTTGTTTGTTTGAACGCGCTAATCTCTGGTACTACTGGTCCGATTTGAATGATTCTTTCAGTGTTGGGTAGTCCATTTATCGAGGAAGGCTATAGGCTATGTTTTTTTTTCAAAATTAGGGATCCGTAATAAAATTGCTATTTTGTATCACAAGGTGTAAAATCGAAAACCTATTTTTGCGTGCGCTGCAAAAACTATTGACAATAGAACAAAATGATGTACAGGCTATAATATAGGCAATATTTTATTACTTATAAAACTGTCGCGTGAATTATACTTTATATGGAAAAACAACGTTTGCCGGGTCAGCTAGTCTAATATATAAAATTCTCGTGTCGCGGTGTTTGTAGTTAAACTCCTCCGAAACGGCTTGACCGATTCTCAATAAATTTTGTGTGCATATTGGGTAGGTCTGAGAATCGGACAACATCTATTTTTCATCCCCCTAAATGTTAACGGTAGTCCGCCCCTATTTTTTTTTTATATTTTTGTCAAGTTTTACAGCATTAAAAAATAGAAACAACTTCAAATTTTTGCCCTTCTACGATCAACAACTATTTTCATATCGCGATTTTTATATTATTCTGTTCCATCCACAAATCCACTATAGGGTTGCAAGATGGCAATCGAATACAATAATTGTAGAGCGATACATTTGGTAGGTCTGAGAATCGGTTGCATCTACTTTTTATACTACAAAATTTTTCTAATTACTTTATATGGCAATACAACGTTTGCTGGGTCAGCTAGTTGTCGCATAAAATATTTGTTATTGACTGCTTAAATATAACCTTACATATTTCAAGCGTTTATTCATTATTGACGGTGCTGGGGCGAATAATGTATGGACAAAGAACAATGTCCTTTATTTGACAATTGACTCATCAATGTCATAAGTGTAGTGTACTGACATCTAGTCTTAACAGAGTATGTGTTAACTATCATTGTCACTGTCACGACATCGACAGTGACAATGATAGTCAACGGTGTGACGTTGAGTGCTATATGCACAGTACAGCGGAAGGCCAGCTCTAATGACTAATCGGCTATTGGTTGCGTGTGGACGTGTCCGGGTGTAGTGCTACATAGTAAAGATTAGTTGTTTCACTCGTGAGCAAACGATGAACATTACAATAAGTATCTAAATATTATAATTACTTAAAATGATAATGCAACCAATTTGGTCTCAATATGATATTATCGGAATGTTTTCAGGGCATGAACACAGTACTAGGAAAATTTATTGAAGTAGGCGTTACTTTGCGGAAATCCAAATCGTCAAGACGTGTTGTTTCGCTTGTTTTTGGCGAGACAACACGTCCTGAGGATGCCTCGTGTAGAGGCGAAACACGTGTCGAATTGTTTAAAGACAAATATTGGCGGAATTAACACCAAAGAAAACTCAAATCATTTGTATAGAGTACTAGTATGCAATCAATACAGTACTAGGGTACATTATGAGGAATGCTTCTCTATTTAGCGTTGCTATAGTAACGAAGGTATTATTTGATGCGTACGTTCGGAGCAAACTTGAGTATTGTGCTACCATCGGGGATCCCTATGAGTATAAATACGCCCTCATGATCCATCATGAGATTTCTCCAGAAAACGCAGCGTAAGTTTGCCCGTTTGCTCTATAATAAGAGGCCTTTTTTTTTATGACAACTAGGGACGAGCAGGACGACAGCTGATGTTAATTGTACGCCCTGCCTATTACAACGCAGTGCCGCTCAGGATTATTGAAAAAACCAAAAATTCTGAGTGGCACTGCTACTGCGCTGGTCACCTTGAGACATAAGTTGTCAAGTCTCATTTGCCCCGTAATTTCACTAGCTACGGCCTACGGCATCAGACCAAAACACAGTAATGCCTACACATTACTACTTCACGGCAGAAATAGGCGCCGTTATCGTACTCATAATCTAGCTAGCTCCCACCGGTGAATATTACCCATATTGTTCAGTTTGTATAATAAATTAAATCTAGGAAGTGACATGGGAGAATTACTCCCATATCTTTTCTCATTCCGCAAAATTCTCATTCGTTCAAAATATCTTGTCCCTTTCCAACATCCTAATATGATGCAATCTCGCACCCGATTGGTTAATTGGCTGCTAATCGACACATCAAACCACGAGCGGTTTTTTTACTTCACTTACTGAAAATTTGCCTAACCGTTTCGGCGCTCGCGCAACATATTTTCTACTGAAGAAGAAGTTATCAAAGGTGCTTTAACAATTAATTGATATTTGAGAATACTTTATATAAAAGCCGGCCGGCTAAGTGAGTGAACCGTAGTAGGAAAATATATATTTTTAGTGCTGTGTGAACACGTGGCGGCGCAATTTCTTCGAGACATCGAGACAAGTGAGTTGCATGCATTTCCTTTACCACCTTATCTTTAGTTCTGTCAGTCACTAAAAAACCTATTTTGATTTGGAGGAAACACTGAACCAACGTTTAATAACGCATAAATACAGTCCACTTAAAATAGTAACAGAATATGGTAATTAAAAAAACCTCCAATTATTAATAAATAAATAAAGAAAATTAATCACCACATATTTTTATCCTTCCTCCCTTCCTTCTTCAGGAGAAAGATACTGTTAATGGTGTATTATCTCTCCATAATACGAAACAAATGAGTGTCCGCAAATCCAAGCTCAAGTTGGTATTTTGGTACCGTGTATCGTACGGAGAGGACGATGGTTCCGCGTCTGCCTGAGTGAAAATTACAGGGAAAATACATTGTTATAGGTTTCGCTTTAATATTTGAGTTATGAAATAATGTGTGTATAATAGCGTCTTATATTATATGACATGTTAAGGCTTTGAAACTACTTTTATGCTTAAAATTAATCATTTAATATTTCATTTACTTTTTCTAAGGATTTTTCGTTTTGAATCATTATGTTTTGTGACAGTATTTTCAACGTGGCTTTTGTTCCAAAAAAATCACAAAAATTCATAATATTCTTTTCTATTGTTGAAAAATTCCTAAAAAAATTACTGTTGTGAATGGCAACGTATATCTATTTATATAAAAATTAATTGCTGTTCGTTAGTCTCAGTTAAACTCGAGAACCGCTGGACCGATTTGGCAAATTTTGGTCTTGAATTATTTGTGAAAGTCCAGGGAAGGTTTAAAAGGTGAATGAATATGAAAATGCTCAGAATTAAATAAAAACAACAACATTGTTTTTCCTTTGATGTGTCCCCCGTCGATCGAAAACCAAATTAAAATAATGGTGTAAAATAAATAACTAATTATAATTTTTATATATTTATAACTTTTTCAGGAGGAAAAAAATAAACTTATATTTATGTAACTACAGTAGGTCGATTAACTACAGTTGATAACTATCTATCAGATTATTTTAATGTAGTTTGATAAATCTTAGGTTTTGTCACGAATAAAATTTCTGAACGCAAACAATATCATTTGACAGTTGACAACAAACTGTATGTAGATTGATAAATCTTAAGTATTGTCAAAAAATTAATTTTCTGAACCTAACCGCACCACAAAACAAAACAAATTATATAGTTTATCAGAAAGCTTTAATTTGATTAACAGACTGTACCTATCATAACTGTGTGTGTCTGTCAATATCAAATAGAAACCTTATAAATACCCAGTATTTCAAGAAACCTCTTTTTTGTAAGTAAGCAAAATTAATCGTATTTTCGATTGAAATTTCATTCATACCGAGCATTTTTTTATTTGTTTATAAAAAGAGGATTCCTTTTATTTGTTTTAAGTTTATTTTAGACAAAAGTTTAGGTCTTTTTTTTATCGATTAAGGCAGTACGAAGTCTGCCGGGTCAGCTAGTTTGTTATAAAATAAAAAAGTGTGTGTTTACTTATAAACCTCGAAATTTCTAGGATTCTATGCAATGGTTCGATAATGCCGCGTCATAAGAAGTCTAAACTAATTAAATACAAACCTTAATGTACTATTTACTACACATCCTCTGATATATTGGTAAGTATAAGGTAAAATACTAGCTGGGTCAGCTAGTATTTTACAAGCAAGCGTTGTATTACCAATTAAAGTAATAAAAAAATTCAATAATTAAAAATTTTGGGGTATAAGAAATAGATGACGACCGATTCTCAGACCTACCAAATATCGTGCATAAAATTTATCTTACTACAATAATAAATAAAGACGATTGTCATCTTGCAACCCTATTGTGGATCTGTGGATGGAACAGAATAATATATTTAATAATGGTGATTAAAAAACAGGGGTTTATTCTAGACGAGGGAAAATTTGAAGTTGAATGTATTTTTTAACGCTGAACCATAATAAAATAAAAATAAAAAATATGTAAAATAAAATAAAAAATATATTTAGGGTGCGTCTATCATTTAGGGATATGAAATATAGATGTTGGCCGAATCTCAGACCTACCCGATATGCGCACAAATTTCATACAAATCGGTTAAGCCGTCGGAGGGGTTTGATAACAAACACCGGGACACGAGAATTTTATATATAAGACTAGCTGACACAACAAACGTCGAATTGCCATAAAACATATCCAAAAAAATCAATTATTAAAATTTTGATGCAACCGATTCTCAGACCTACCAAATATATCGTTATATTGTAATACAATTATTGTATTAGATTGCCATCTGGCAACCCTATATCGATTTGGTGGATGGAACAGAATACTATAAATCGTGATACAAAAATAGTTGTAGATCTTAGAAGGGCGAAAATTTAAATTTGTATGTATTTTTTAATGCTGAATTATAATAAAATAAAAATTGTCAAAAAAAATTTTTGGAGTGGTGTACCCTTAATATTTAGGAGGATTAAAAATAGATAGTAGCCGATTCTCAGCCCTACTAAATATGTATATAAAATTTGGTAAAAATCAGTAGAGCAGTTTCGGAGGAGTAAGGTAACTAACAGGTAACTAACTAAGGTAACACGAGAATTTTATAAATGAGATTTATGTATTAATAATGACAGAGCCATTGCTCAATAAATATCTTGAATGTAAATAACACTTCAATTTATACTAAAACACTAGATTTATCTTCTAAATTAACAAAATATACGGAATACGGTTAGTAAAGAAAATCACTTCAATATTTTCTTTAACGCACCATACGAAGTATTGTAATATACCTTTATCATAGCTCCAACAACTTATCTTGGTACTAAGTAGAACTGTGTGAAGTGTCCTTATGGGGTAGTATGTACACAAGTCTCTACATCTATGGTTTCAGATTTAAAAGACATTCTATATTTCATATTCATTTGAGCCTTCAATTTTATAAAACTCAAGTGTAATTAATTCTATCAGTTTTTTACCAGTGTACTATGGAATAGCGTTGGTGCGTCAAGATTTTTCGATAACAGGACTGTTACTCAGAATTCGAGTTAATAATTATTTCTAACGAGTTTCTCAACTCTGTAAGTTGTATACCCTCTAAATAAATAAATAAATATTACAATAATTAAAAAAATAACACTCAAGATTTTAATGTTATTGTTAAATATATACAGATTTGATAGGACCTCGTTAGCAATTTTCATCCTCACATGGATCGAAATTTCATAAACACTTAAAACAGATACTGACTTATATCTTAACATGTAATGATAAATAAAAATTATCTGTCTAAAATCAAATTTTTATTATTTTATCTTCCACAATAATTAACTTCGGTATAAACTTTCATATTCTATTTAAGGAAAGATTCTAGTCTATCTCTATACCAAATTTCATCAAAATTGATTGAGTGGTGTAAAAAACAAAAGTAGCAGAAAATAGATTAGCGATTTGTTATTCTATTCAGTCTGTTGTCTTTTTGTTTGTTAGCGCACATCTCTGATATTATACATCGGATTTTCATTCATTTAGAAAATGACAGGGTATATATTTTAACTAAATGGCCTAAAATCACGCATCAGAAAAAAAATAGAAAGGAATAATCTCATTAAGGAAAGTGGGAGGCTCCCGCCTAGATTATGGGTACCTCGACGACGCCTATTTCTGCCGTGAAGCAGTAATGTCTAAGCATAACTGTGTTTCGGCCTGAAGGGCGCCGTAGCTAGTGAAATAACTGGGCAAATGTGACTTAACATCTTATGTATCAAGGTGACAAGCGCAGTTGTAGTGCCGCTCAGAATTTTTGTTTTTTTCAAGATCCTGAGCGGCACTGCATTGTAATGGGCAGGGCGTATCAATTACCATCAGCAAAACCTCCTGCTCGCCTTATCAGTTATTTAAAAAAAAAAGCCAATATAGGCAATTGATATTATTGGTATTTAAATAAATGTCACAAGGCAGTTCGTATCTGATTTTATAATGAGTTGGCTGCCACTAGCAAAACTTGCTTCACATATCCCATAAAAGTACTTAATTTATGTGATGCCACAGATATTGAATATAGTGTTTCACGATAGAATGTAGTTTCAGTTTCTTCTTAATGGCTGGAAATGAAATACTGCGATAGGAATGATACATGACCAGCGATTAATGCCGACATCATTGAAAATATGCTACATTTTAAAGACTCGACATTGAAATAAAGGCAAACTTTCTTTTGCATTATGTTTTTTTTTTGTACCACTTACCGTATTCTTTTATATGAAAATAAGGGACGAGACGAGCAGGACGTTCAGCTGATGGTAATTGATACGCCTTGCCCATTACAATGCAGTGCCATTCATGTTTCTTGAAATTCTCCAAAAATTCTGAGCGGCACTACAACTGCGCTAGTCACCTTGAGACATAAGATGTTAAGTCTCATTTGCCCACTAGCTACGGCGCCCTTCATACCGAAACACAGTAATGCTAATGCATACTGCTGCCTAAGGCAGAAATAGGCCCCATTGTAGTACTCATAATCTAGCTGGCATTGGAGCCTGTGCAAGGGAGCCTCCCACTCCACAATAAGGAAAGCATAATTATCAAGTGCGTGTGGTATCGAGTTTCAACTGCCATGCTTTCCAACTGCTTCAACCGCGCCGTTATACGAGGAAATTTTAAAAAAAGTAATTAATATTGTATGGACACTGTGAATGGACTAGATTAGAATTACCTTTGCAATTACTTATGTACATCGTTATATTTATGGTACTATTTTTAAAAACAAGCGAAAAAGAAAACCCGGACAGTTTCTTGAGCCGTTATTTTTCTCTCAGGCTGCCATCTGTTTCATGTGCGATGGTAGTGTTTGAATAGATATTAGAAGGAAAAGTTCAAAAGATTCACGGTTAAATGAAATTCAAGTTACATTTCAATTCGTCATGCTACATATTATAATACTAATATATTTACTGATCGTACAAAATTTTGATCAAAGAATAATAATAAAATGCATGTTTTTCTTTCGTGTAAGGGTCTCATATAGCTTTATATTTCATAGCTTTCACCGACCGCGTGCCATAAAGGCATTTATTTTCTCAAAATTGATTCCTTTAGGATTCTTTTTGATTTCATTGTATCCTATATATACTATTTATTAACCCAAAAAATTAAAATACTTTTTCATAGTAGTAATATTTGTAAAATACGTCGGAGAAAAAACCGTCGAACACTGAAAATAAATTATATGGCAAAACAACGTTTGCCGGGTCAGCTAGCTTCTAATATCCTAGATACTACTACCGCTGCTGAAAGAAATGGCGCTCTTAGAGAGAAGAAACGGCGCACGAAACTCTCCCAGCATTCTATATTCTATATACTATAGCATAAACGAATTTCTTAATGACACCACGGACTGGGAATAAAGCGAACACCCTCAGGCTCTTAATTCTTCTTAATCTTCTTTATTCTTTTTAATTCTTCGTAATTAATTCTTAATTATAAATGTTTATTGTACGATATCACATTGTAATCCATATTTTTACATGAAAAAAAGTCCGCTGAGTTTCTTGCACCCATTCTTCTCAGATCTGAGTCTCTTTTGAATGGGTTTAATAGGAATGTTTTGGAAATAGTTTAATAAATGGAATAGTTTTTGACGTTCAATAAGTGATTTTGAATCCCATTTTTAATAAAAATA
Organism: Leptidea sinapis; assembly: GCF_905404315.1. Lineage (NCBI taxonomy): Eukaryota > Metazoa > Arthropoda > Insecta > Lepidoptera > Pieridae > Leptidea > Leptidea sinapis. Next base: position 6,538,349 of record NC_066309.1, on the reverse strand, counting down.
TTTGAATTTAAATTCTTTTTTTGTGCTATTTTTAATGAAATATACAATATTGTACTATCATTGCTACTGCTATGAAATAATCATAATCTTCATTTAGTTGGTAAGCCTTTCGGAAAACTATTCTTATCATCTTACAAGGATATTTTATTTATCCTCTACATTCATAATAACAAAACGCGTCTAATACAACCGTACTATCAAAAGAAATATGTTTTTGTTTCAATCTTTTTTCTATTCGCACAAGTACACAATAGAAATGGAGCGGATGTATAAATATTTATTGTACAGGTGGTATAAACCGCTGGAGGATATTGAAGGATAAATTGATTGTGGCGGGTCGGTTTTCCATTTAGATATGGAAATTTCCGGGATTGTGTACGGGAAACCTTTGATTTTTACCTTTTTTTTCAACAAATCACGCTGAGAGCATTACATTAGAATTCTTATTTTGCGACATCCATAAATTATTTGTCGTTAGACACATCTTAGTTAAACAATATGTTACTGATAACACGAAAATTAAAAAATAAATAAACGTTCCCCTTACTTGATAGAAGATTTGATTTTTTGTTGAAAAATGTCACCAGCTCCATATCTCCATTTCAAATCAAATCAAAATCACTTTATTCATGTAGGTCACGGAAATAACACTTTTTGACTTGACTTTAATTTTTTTTATAATTGCTATTATAATACCCACAAAATAACTTAATTTATTTACGGTGTGTGTGGATGATAAAACTACTTTTCTCAGTAACTTCTCTTTTGAATTAATTTACATTTATTTTTTGACTTACTCGTGTAAGATATTGACTATTTGATGTTTGAGTATTTTTGTTGCATCACTTTACATTTATATTGTAATTGAAATGATTTGTAAATCAATGAAGTTTTAAATGTTGGTTTAAAAGAGTAGCAATGAGTTTCTTGCTGCTTCTTCTACTTCTCCAACTTTATACAAAGTGGCGGAAAAATTTAACAAGAAATGAAATTTTTTGTCATTCTTAAGTATCGTTTCCGTGACCTACATGATTTAATTCATTTTGATTTGATTTGATCAACCAGCAATACAATTACATCGTTTCAGTAAAGACAGCAGCTAACGGCAATGCTTATTCTAGTCTAACTCTGAAATTAAAATGTATCAAAGTTATTTCATAATTGACAACGCGAGAAGTTTCTCAATGCCTCCTTGGAGTGTCAGAATGAAAGTTTGAATAAACTTATTTACCTTCCCGTAAAGTTGTTTATACAAAACTTTGGTAATGCGTCCCAACAGATATAAAATAAAGCTCATGGGCAACACACAAATTTCGTTTCATTTCTGAGTTTCTGACATGAATTATTATTTGACAATTAAATGAGGATTTTATATAACTTCGTGTGGAACATTGCAAGGTTGCGCGTACATCAATGTAACACAAAAGTAACAGATTGAAGTTGGTTCTTAAAATTTTCTGACGTTTGCGTCATTCGTGTTTTTTTTTTTGGTTTCTTCATCCATTATTAGGACAGGCAAAGTGTTCAAGCACATACAAACGTATTCATTATTTAATAACTAATTTTATTGTCAAAGCTATCTTTGCAAGATTTTTACAAAATTGTTCTTTCTAAAATCGTAGAATAGGATGAGGAATAAATCATTTTAATGATTTATGGTTTGTTAGGCCAAAGAAGTTTAAATTTTTGCGTGCATACATAAGTACACACACCCTTTTTTTGGAAAAGGAGGATAATGAGCGTACGGGTCACCTGGTGTTAAGTGATAACCTCCGCCAGAATTCTCTTGCAACACCAGAGGAGAATGAGAAAAGCATTGCTTCCGTTTGAGGAAATATGAACGCGCTTTTTTGAAGGTACCCATGTCGTATCGTCCCGGAAACACCGAACAAGGAACCTCATCCCACAGCTTTGTAGTACATGTATTAAAGCTGCTTGACAACCGCACTGTGGAGGACCGCCAGTCCACATCCAGATGGTGGGGATGATATACTAATTAGTGGCGTATCATGCGAAGGTGGAACTCGGCGGCAGAAATCAGGTGAATGATACTGCTCTGACAATGTATATGACTATTGTGAAAAAATATGTCTTTCCATATCTTCTCCCATACCTTGTTGTCGATTTTTAAATATTGCATTAACATATTTAAAGTATGATGTTATTGTATTTTATAGCAATTTATTTTAATTACGCGAAAATGCTTGTAGGTGCCCGATTATGATGTCACGCCCCTGAAATCAATATTAACTCGTCAATTAGATTAAGGATTTGTCTCCGCTATGCTCCAACTAGATACCTTGTATGCGTGCATCTTTTAAATTTTGTAACATACACTGATATTTTGCATTTAAATTAATTAAATACAAAATACTTACTGATAATATATGATACCAGTGTCTTTATTATTTCTTGTAGTATTCTTTGTACAAAGTTTTACTACCTGCATTTACCCGGCAACCCGGCATTTTAGTTTCAATTATTAGCAAAGTTTAACGTCAAAATTTGTTCCAGACTGGCTTGAATACGCCCACTTGGGCGTAGTATTCATTGCCGCACTTTGCGACTACGCCTGCGGTATGTAGTCGGAGCGCAGCGGAGACCCATCATTTATCTTTGACGCATCATATCAAAATCAAAACTTGTAACAACGCGGTGATAATTATTGAAACTTGATTTCGTTCATCTTTCAGTTAACAGGCTGACTTTCGTATATATACCATAGTCTTACAATATACTACGTCCGCATCAATGCGTGTCTACAGATCCTATAGTGGTAACGCAGAAACCGATCATCTCATGGGCTGCGTTCAAGCGACAATTGTCGACGTGCTTGCACAGATCCCCTCCGCTGAAATCGTAGTCTTGGGTGATTTCAACCGGCACAATGCCGAATGGCTTGGATCACGTACCACAGACCACGCAGGGCGATCTGTGCATAGTTTCGCTTTGGTGTATGGTCTGTCCCAATTGGTTGAGTCGCCAACGCGGCTACCGAATGTGGATAGCCACATGCCGTCCTTATTGGATCTTCTGCTGACTACACATCCCGATAGTTACCAGGTCTCTGTCGACGCCCCTCTTGGAATGTCCGACCATTGCCTGGTCAGGAGTGTAGAGCCTATCCGACGCCAACGTCGCAGACCACCACTGACCCGCCGCGTTTGGCACTACAAGTCAGCAGATTGGGATAGGATGCGTTCCTTTTTTGCATCCTACCCTTGGGGCAAAGTTTGTTTCCCTTCGGATGATCCTAGTGCCTGCGCCGTTGCAGTAGCCTATGTGATACTGCAGGGCATGGATATTTTTATACCAAGCTTTGTAGTACCGATCGATGGCAGATCACAGCCCTGGTTCGATGCGTCTGTTAAAGCAGCTTCTGACTGCAAAAAGAGGCGCGAACTTGGTTTGCGGCGTTGGGCTCAAAGGATCCGAACTGCAAAGTTCTATAGAGGAAATATAACCGTGCCTCCAGATTTTTAAAACGGCAAATCGCCCGTGCGAAGTCAAAGCACGTCGTCAAAATTGGCTAGCAGCTTTCCAGTTACCCGACCGGAACACGCAAGTTCTGATCGTTGTCGAAAACTGCTCTTGGTAACTTTAACCAGCCGTCCATGCCGCCTTTGCACATGAAGAATGACAACCTGGCCCATACGGCAAAAGAGAAAGCCGATCACTTGTACGCTCTTTTCGCCTCCAACTCGACTTTTGACGACAACGGAAAAACACCGCCGACAATCCCGCGGTATCAGAGCTCTATGCCTTAAGTACAGTTCAGACAGAAAACTGTAGGGCGAGCTCTGTTTTCGTTGGATTGGCGACGGCTATTGAAAACAAGGATTTCCCACTTGCTTTGGCAGTAAGCCTGAATATAGCGAAGGCCTTTGATCGTGTATGGCACACGCGCTCCTCTCAAAACTTCCATCGTTTGGGCTTCCCGAGTGCTTATGCAAGTGGACCTCCGGCTTTCTCACTGGGCGCAGCATACAGGTCGTTGTCGACGGTGATTGCTCGAACCCGAAGCCAAGAAGAAGATGATCACTTAACACCAGGTGACCCGTACGATCGTTTGTCCCTCTATTCCATAAAAAAAATACTAACGCTTAGACAAACAATACGTGCAAGAGAGAAGAGTATCTCTAACAAAGATATTGGAATATAAATAAAGAAAATAGATATGAATTGTTACTGTAACTGATTTTGATCGGCAAGTCGTAGACAGTCAGCCACGCTTAAAATTAGCTGGTTAGTATTTAGAATATAGAACTAGCTTACCACTTGCTAACGTTGACAAATCAAAATTGGTCACACATTACCGCGTACGTGCGCTGCTGGACAAAGATCGCCATGACCATCGCTCCTGCGCTGCCCTCATCCAACATATTCCGGTCATGTTGACTAGATCGTCGTTTCATCTTGTGGGGTACCTTCCAACACTACGTCTTCCGGTTCGTGGTCGCCATTTGAGGACTTTGCTGCCCCAATGGCCATCTGTCCGTCGAGCTACGTGCCCTGCCCACTTCAGTTTCGCAACCATATGGCTATGTCAGTGTTTTTGGTTCACCTACGGATCTCCTCATTTCTGATTAGATCTCTTTACAATGTCTTTACACTTTTAAAATGTCTTCTGTTGATGTGTATGTATGATATACTTTTATCATATTGAATATATTCTTTTTAATCTCAATATTTATTTCAACAGTGAATAATTTTTGACAATCCTTTCATCATATGTTTTGATTCTTCAATGCTTTTATAATTCCTATTTGTGACCTTAGGGGTCGATATTAATTGTGTAGAAGTGGTTGGTAATTAAAAAGCACTTAAAATTGAAATATCTGTATTTTACACTTACAATTCACAATAACTAATGTTCCCTGGAACTGAGCGCTCTGACTTATATAGGGCACGACCGTCTGTCGTAATGATGCTACCAACTGTTAGTTGGCACTACTGTAGTGCCAACTAACTTACACGAATCAAGTTAACTAAAGTTCTGAATATAATATGCTATCATAGTTAATTCTTATTATAGTGATAATTATACAAAATGTGTACTAACACAGTAAGTAGTTAAATTAATGTTATAATTACTTGGGATTTCTTATGGCAGTACATGACGGTAGCGGTTTTTAACACATCAAGTAATCAATATTATAGTATTGCTGACAATTGATATAGAAAAAAAAATATGTGACGCATTCGTGTTTTGTTTACTTAATCATATTGATACTCACCCCCGCAAAATAAATCATATGTACCGATTTGGGGTGCGAGAGGAAATGGTTTTGTTAATCCTCCTTATTCCTGAGCTTAGATTTCATTACGTAACAGATTTGGGCGTACATATGGGGCTTACACAACCGTAATAATAAAGATAAACATGACGTATCATAAACAATTTGTTATGTTTTCACTTCTAGGATTAATACACAAATAACTGAATATAATGAAAATAATGAAGTGTAATAAAAATGCCTTGGAAAAAAGGATTCAATAAGCAATTTATTGAATTGAAACACTTTAAATGTTATGTTTATAAATTGTGAATATACATTTTTAAAATGACTTCATGGTTTCATATTTGATGACTATGAATGAGAGATTTCCACTTATGAATTGACTTATTACGATATCTCCGGAACCATACAGGATGCACCTTTCCACAGGATGCCGGCTAGATTATGGGTACCACAACGACGCCTATTTCTGCCGTGATTCGGTCTGAAGGGCACCGTAGCTAGTGTTAAGTACTGGCCAAATGAAACTCAACATCTTATTTCTCAAGGTGACGAGCGCAATTGTAGTGCTGCTCAGAATTTTTGGGTGTTTCAAGAATCCTGAGTGGCACTGCATTGTAATGGGCATGGCGTATCAATTACGACCGGCTGAACGTCCTACTCGTCTCGTCGCTCATTTTCATAAAAAAAAAACTTAAAAAGTATGCCAAATATCATTGTGATCCATTCAGCCATTCTGGGGTGATTCAGTAACAAACATCGAGACAAACAAATTTTCACATTTACAATACTATAAGCTTCTATCCCGTGACTTCATCCGTTATCATTGCGTATCGCGCTCCCTCGGGAGCTCTTCATATATGATGTCATGTTATGTGTAAAATATCTGAAATATGTCAACGAATTTCTAAATTTATAATTGCAGTAAAAAATATGTACAAATAAAATGTCAAAACAAAAAACAAAACAGACAAACCATACCTTGAGTTATCCTATAAGGGTTACAGATTCTTTTGATTCATATTCTGCACCCCCGAAAACTTTGAAAACGACAACCAAATTGTTGCAAAATAATTCTTTCAAACTACCAAGTACCAGAACATACTTTGTAGTAAATTTTGCGAAACAAGCATTCCATTGCTGCTTCTATTGGAATTATTATAGTACATTCGACTGGAAGTCCACTTGCAAACTTTTCTTTGTGTCTTTGCAGACTTGACTCGCCCTATTATAAGTTTATGTTTATAACGTGCATTTTAGTATGATGTCGTGCTTTTAAGTTGAAAAACAAACAGATATAAATCATAATATGTTTGTTGTAACTGCTATTGTGATTTTGATGATAGCATATATGTATTAATTTATTTTTAACTTGCTGACCCAACAGACGTTGTCCTGTACATAATAAATAAAATACTGTTTTTTATGAATTCGTCATAGAAAATATGTCCATAGAAAACAAATATTGGTAATAATAATAATTATGGGTCCCATATGGGTCCAATAAAAATAAAAACTATTCTATCTCTAAAGTTGGATTAATCTGCACTCCATGAAGTAATCCCCATTAGAATCCGTTTATTAGTTCATTCATTCTCTGGAAACAAACATCATGACACTGGATTTATATATATTAAGACTAGTGGACCCGGCAGACGTTGTCCTGTACACACGTCTTAAATTTTAAAAATCAGTCCAGCCGTTAGGACTAGTTCACTAACATACACATGAGCAGGAGAATTATATTATATAGACGGAATTGAGAATCTAAACCAATCTCAAATTCACTGGAACACACAAAAAAATCATCAAAATCGGTCCAGCCGTTTAGGAGGAGATCAGTTACAGCAGACGCATAAAAGGAATATATATGTTAAGATAGGAAGACCAACAGTTTACAACATTTTTAACAAAAGTCTAATAGTAACGTTAAAGATCCTCACAGTTAAACAAGTTACTAACATATAATACAGTCACCGACACTATAAAAGTATCCTCAAACAATCTTGTCAAAGAATTCGTGACTCAAAAACTGTCTCGCCGATGTCCAGAATAGATCTTAGCCTACTCGCTTATTAATTTCGATTAAATTTCTCCTCGCTCGCCACAATTAGGAAATGACTAGTGGTTTTTTTAGGAGAGGAGGAAAATATGTTTACGTATTGAAAACCTCGACGGGGCCATATGTCGGGCTCGGGTGTAAGCACCCCCTACCGACTAAAAACCTCCTGTGTGCTGATAACCCTAAAGGCTTTTACAGCTAAGCCGGGCGGAGACTCGCGCGACAAGGAGACTCGAAACTCGCCTGCTCGCAAGGCTGGATGGAGAGAAGATCACTAACGATCTAAATAACTATTAGTCCAATAAGGTTTGAAGAGACTTCGTACTCACCGTCGATATGTTTGTAATTTTGTGTGATTGTATGTAAGTGTATAAGTGTGTGACTATTTGTGTGTAGTATTATTGTAGGTGTGTTATTTGTGTTGTGAGTGTGAGTTAAACGATTACAGGACGTCTCGTCGGGCTTCTAACAAAGTGTGTGAATTGTACCTATTTATAACGCGACCATTCTAATAGACTCTGATTTCTTTCAATATCGAAATACTCTGGCTTTTATTTCTGGGGTTGGTACTATTAGTATTGGTTGACTGATTTTTTAGTTAATATTGAAGTACCTGTTTCCTTACACTTACATAATAATAATAATAATAAATAATAAAGCCTTTTTTTATTTCATATCCTTAATATATGTACATTTCAAATGTTGTTATTTAGTGTTAGTTTATATTTTTCTTAATATCTATATGTTAGTACGTGTTACTTATTTGTATGGGTTATTTATTTATTTGGATATGAACCCCTCCTCCGGTGAAGGCCTCCTACAACTTTTTCCACGCGTCTCTGTCTTTACCCGTTATTTGCCAGTCGTTCCCGGCTATTTCCATTACTTCATCAGCCCACCTACTTTTCGGTCTGCCTACTCGTCGTTTTCCTTTAGGTCCCTTCCACTGCGTGATTCTGAGTGTCCACCTGCTGTCTTTATAGCGAGTTACGTAACCAGCCCATTGCTATTTCAATTTAAGGGCTTGCACGAGGGCATCAGTTACCTTGGTTTTTTGTCTAATTTCTTCACTTCTGACTTTGTGTATTTTCCTTATTTTTAATATGCTTCGCTCCATGGCTCTTTGTGTTGTCCTGATCTTCTGTTTAGCTCTTGTCGTGAATACCCATGTTTGACAGCCATATAACAAACAGGGTATTATGCAGGTATCAAATACTGTTTTTTTTTAAATTCGGCGAATAGTCTCCTTTTAAGATTTCTTTGAGCGACCATAATTTTTTCCAGGCTATTTTTGTTCTGCGTTCGACTTCGTCTTCGTTATTTGTTTTATTAAATGATAGCTGCTTACCCAGGTAGATGTAGCTGTTAACATATTCTATACTATTTTCGTTGACTCTGATGGGTGATTTGATGCTGTTTGTCATTATTTTGGTTTTGGTAGCATTCATTTGTAATCCTACACTTACATAGTGTATGCATAATTTATCTTTAAAATTATTTACAGTCTGTTCTTGTTAACATTTTTATTAAATAATGGGATGCCATGAGCGTACGTTTCATAAATAATATATGACGATAATTTGTAGGCTATGTAATATATTTTAAGCGTTATTTCATTGATGTCGGTGCTCGGGCGAATGATCTATGGACACAGAACTCACTCGCCACAAGTAGGAAATGACTAGTGATGTGCGTTTATGAGGATTGAAATACAAAAGACGTAAACATAAATTTATGATTTTGTACAAATATTTGTCAATCTATTATAATAGGCATAACAGGGAAAAAAGGCATTTATTTTCTCAAAATTGATTGGTTTAGGATTATTTTTGATGTTATTTCTAATATACTAGATACTACTACTGCTTCGGAAACAAATAGTGCTCTGAGAGAGAAGAAGTGGCGCAAGAAACTCCCAGCATTATTTTTTTGCGCTCTTTTTAATAAAAATATACAATATTGTACTGTCATTGCTTTTGCTATAAAATAATCATAATCTAGTCCCAGGCTGTCCGATCATTTAGTTATTCAGCTGTGGAGTAATAGAATTTACGACAGAGCCATTTTTTTTATAAAACATTTAAATTTATTTATAGATATTGAAGAATCTTATGAAGCCTACCAGAATTAGTCAGAAGCAATTCCTTATTTCTAGTGTTATAATATAGTATATAATATCAAATAATATACTAAAACAGACATCTAGATCAAAGCATATTTACTTTCTGACATATAGGCATGCTTTTTTTGCAACAACAAGAAACAATAGCGAAATAATTGCTTATGTAAAGATTGAGTGTTAAAGAACTTTGTTTTAAGCACGTAGTCTGGAATAGTATAATTAATTACATTACCAATAGAACTAGAATAATTAGTTTGCAGTTTTTTTTCATCCACTTCTTCCCATCATTCAGAAAGAAAATCTTCGTCTTAAATTCAAATTCAAATATTTTTATTCAAAATAGGATTTATAATAACTTATTGAACGTCAAAATCTACCACCCATTCAAAAGAGACTGCCTCAGACCTGAGAAGAATGGGCGCAAGAAACTCAGCGGGCTTTTTTTTTTATATAAAATATGGATTACAATGTAATATCGTACAATAAACATTAATAATTAAAGAGCCTGAGGGTGTTCGCTTTAATCCCAGTCCGTGGTGTCATTAAGAAAATCGTTTATGCTATAATAACCTTTCCCACACAAACGTTTTTTAACAATTATTTTAAATTTCGGAACACATTTGTTTTGTACATTTTCTGGGATCATATTGTAGAAGCATATACATCGCCCAACAAAAGACTTACTAACTCGACCCAACCGAGTAGTAGGCATAACAAGTTTATGTTTGTTCCTCGTGTTAACATTATGAATGTCACAGTTTCTAGAAAATTCCTCAATGTGCTTATGAACATACAAAACATTATCAAAAATGTATTGAGAAGCAACATTCAAAATGTTTATTTCTTTAAATTTTACTCTTAATGATTCTTTAGGACCTAGGTTATAAATCGCGCGAATAGCCCTCTTCTGCAGCACAAAGATAGTATTAATATCAGCCGAACTGCCCCATAACAATATACCATAGGACATAATACTATGAAAATAACTAAAGTATACTAATCTCGCCGTATCTATGTCAGTTAACCGTCTGATTTTCTTAACCGCATATGCTGCAGAACTAAGCCTATTCGCCAATCCTTCAATATGGGGTCCCCACTGCAATTTGGAATCAAGAGTAATGCCAAGAAATATAGCAGATTCCACTGGTTTTACCACCTCTCCATTTAATAAAATATTAGCATCTACATTTTTGAGATTTGGTGCATTGAATTTAATATATTTGGTATTATGATTATTTAACAATAAGTTATTGGCGCTAAACCAGTACACGATGTCAGATAGAGCATTGTTTACTTCGTCATATAAAACTTGGCTTCGTTTCACTTTGAATATAAGTGAAGTGTCATCCGCAAACAATACCACCTTGTGTTTTTTTTCTACAAGGTTAGGTAGATCATTTATATAAATTAGGAAGAGGAAGGGTCCAAGAATAGACCCTTGTGTACCCTCATACCGAGAGGAGTCCCAGGAGATCTCCTGCCATTCACGTCGACCCTCTGAATCCTATTATTTAAATATGAGATCAGAAGATCGAGTGCAGATCCTCTTATACCATAGTGGCAGAGCTTCCTGACCAGCGTCGAATGTTGAACACAATCAAAAGCCTTAGATAAATCACAGAAGATACCAAGTGCATTCTGTGATTCCTCCCAGGCCTCAAAAATATTCCTGATGAGTTCAACACCTGCATTCGTAGTCGAGCGTCCCCTAGTAAAGCCAAATTGTTTTATATGAAATAACTTTAACATTTGGCTTAAAATAATTTTTTTTTAAATTTTACTAAGGGTCGGCAACACTGAAACAGGGCGATAGTTATTCGGGTCAGAAGTGAGTCCCGATTTAAATATTGGTGTAATTTTACTATACTTCAGAAGGTCAGGAAACACGCCTGTCAATACAGTTATTAAAAACTAGTGCTAGATATGGTGCTATGACTTCAATAACAGAACTTATTATTTTTACAGATATGCCCCATATATCAGCAGTTTTTTTCATTTCTAAGGATCTGAAAGTTTTAATTATTTCTGCTGGGCTAACAATACTGAATTTAAAATTTTGTTTACATTCCTTAACATTTTCCAAAAGAAGTGACTCGGCAACACTGGTGGAGGAGACAAGGGTGCTTGAGATGGAAACTGGAATGTTAGAAAAAAATTTCTCAAAAGCAGAAGCTACTTCCTGCTCAGAGTGGATTTTTGTATTTTTTATTATTAGATTATATTCAGACTTGCAGTCTTTCGCTCTTCCAGATTCCCAGTTAATAACTTTCCAAGTCATTTTTATTTTATTTGAAACATTTTTAATTATTTCTCTAATATGCATTGACTTAGCAATAGTACATACTTTCTTAAATAATTTTGAATAATTTTTCACATATACAAGGAAAGATGCATCATGATTACATCATGATCTCCTAAAGAATCATGTGGTGTTTCCAGGACGATACGACATTCAACCTCAACGACACCCTCAAAACAACGCGTACACTTTCCTTAAAGGCCAGCAACGCTCCTGTTATTCCTAGTGTTGCAAGAGAATGTGGGCGGCGGTGACCACTTAACACCAGATGATCCGTAGGCTCGTTTGTCCTCCTTTTGCATAAAAAAACACCTTATATTTATTAATCTTAATATGCAATTAGTTTTTTACATAGTTTATATTATTATTAGCTGACCCGACAGCCGTTGTTCTGTTCATGATTTAAAAAAAAACTCTTTCGGGTGGAATTTCATAAAGTCCCATCTTGGCCTCTACTCGGCAAAAGAAATATTCCTACCAAATTTCAAATCTCTATGCCTTATGGTTCACGAGGTATCGTGAGAGTCAATATATAGGTGGAAATCTCTAATATAGATTTAGATTAGAAGCAATTCTTAACAGTAACATAAAAAATAAAATATAAAGTGGGAATGAACCGCTCATAAACATTGTATTTAGTATTCAGGTGGTATAGACGAAGCTTAACATGTGAACCTTTAAAAGGGATCCCTTTGTAAAACTTTCGGCATCCAATATCCAATTCTACAATCATTTATTTGGGACATTATTGGTGACAGGTACCGACTAAGTTGGAATATTGATGTTATTGAAATTGATATTCCTCATCAAGCTATAATATATTCATCAAGCAATAGTATAAGTAAATATATATAAAAGTACGTGATTGATCAACGCACAGCTAAAACTGCCATACCCAGCATGGGAGAACCATTAAATTTTTGTACAAATATTTGTTAAGTGACGTAGGTGTGCACTAAGGAAGGATTTTAGAAAATTTCACCCCCAAGCGGATGAAATAGGAGTTAAGGGTTTGTATTAAAGTTTTTATTACTTAGACATAAGATTTGCATAAAATTTGGTTTGTTTTGAGAACAGCAAAAATAATGAGTTACTTATTTTACCGTTTTATTAATTTCAACCGCTAAGAGGGTAAATTGGGGATCAAAGTTTTGAATAAATGCGCAGGCCAAACTCTAAGGCTAGAAATTTAAATATCGCATACGTATTCCTCTTATGACGTGGTCATCCACTAAGGAAGGATTTTTCAAAATTACACCCACAGGGTGGTGAAAAAGTGGATAACTAATAATTGTGATTAAAAATGTTTACTAATATTACCCACTACCTGAAACGTTTTATGACATTGTAATCAAATGTTTGTAAACAGCAATGTGTGAGCATGTTAGAGATCTTTTAAAAAAGTACCTTTAAAGAAAGATGAATGAAGTTCTAAGGTAAACTTGCACGAGCGATGCCGTGGGTAAGAGCTATATTATATAGTAGCAGAAATTGACTGACTGCTTAATCACCGCACAGCTTAAATCTCTTTGTCTAAAACTCTTAAGTTTTACACAAATATTCCTTAAAGGCAACATTTTTATGAGTATGAACCAAGAAATTATATTTGAAAATCCAATCGTTCAGGGGGTGAATAGGGGTTGCAAAGTTTGTATGGAACAACGTGTTTTCTTGGATGAATATCAGTGCAAGAAATATGTTCAAGTTTCCTCAAAATTTCGCTAGATAGCGTTGTACACTTTAATCTCAATTCTGAATCGTACAAGCAACTGTTGCACACGATTTTTTTCTATGGTTATTGTAGCTCCTTCCACAAAATGGTTGAGAAAGTTGTTTATGACGAAATGTTGACGTAAACACTTTTTAAATCAACAAAACGTTGATCTATCTGTTACCGAATCACACAGTCAGTCAGCTTCCTCTTATAAAATATGATCTTGATTTATTCATTAATACCTCTTCGATATCTGATTTAGACTATAACGCGGACAAAGTCGCGGATAAAAGCTACTCTAGCATAAAATTAAAAACAAATATAGGTGCTTAACATAAAAATATGTAAAACATTTTTTTTAATTATTTATTAAATAAATAATATGTATTTTATTATTGCAACATAAAGAGTTAAAAACTATAATCAATAATTGATGCATAAAAGAATAAAATACATAACAATATATTAATTAAAAAGAAAAAAAAGAAAAACCAAAGCATAATAAAACATTTCAGATTTTTGTACTCTCAAATAATTCGACTGTTCTTAATGCATCAAAATTGGTTCAAAAAATATTTCCATAACAGAAAAATGCATGAAAGCTGAATTAAATTTCGTTTACAAAATTGTTACATTCATGATCGAAGTTACTCTTATGTAGATATAAACAGTATATCAAATTTTAGATTAAACAGGTATAACAGAAGGAGAAAATTCTTTATTTGGAAACATTTCAAACATGTCATGTACACATTAACTGATACACAAAAGATGACCC